>NC_086227.1:30962500-31262500 GCF_036321145.2 Pelmatolapia mariae | reverse complement strand
TTCATGATCTCGGCACAGGTGATGGTCTTTGTGACGGCACGACCTGACCCGGTAAAAACCACTTGTCTGAGCCCACCACCACTCACATTTACCCCACTTACTCCCTTCTCTCCTTGCATCCGTGCCATGGCAAATCCCATTAAATTGCGAATCTTGCTTCCTTCCTTAACGCGCATCTCCAACACCCCAGAAGCTAGCCCTGGGAAGGGACAGGGACTGTCCTCCTCAGTTCGGCACACTTTTTTGAATCCTTCTTGCCCTAATTTGAGTGCAGGAGGAGGGACTGGGAGTGGTGCTGGTTTCACTGGCCTAGAAACATTATTAACCCCACCTGGCTGTCCAGCATTGTTACAGGCTTGGCTTTGATAAACAGGGCACATGCTTGAAGTTACCCCATTCTCCATTTGGATTGGTCTGTTCAACTCCAGTCCTGGGTGGGGCTTCACGCCATCTCTGCTCAGGTACTGGTTCTGGCCACTGACCACTCCAAACGCTGTGAACATTTGTGCAGTCCTCAGTGATCCACCGTAATGTTAGTCCAGGCACACACTTTTCCCACAGCTTAACATAATTTTCTTATGCATGTGGCACTTCTCTTTCTCTCTCCAGTGAACAGCTGTAAAGTTTCAAGACTTCATATTACCTCCTCCTCAAAAGCGCTATCAAAAAATGATTTAATGCTCTCCAAGAAAGAGCTGCAGAAACAAGATAAATGTGTTGCTGGTAAATTAAGAGCAGTGCTGGGACCTTTAAAGATGTTCTTTAAAGAGCATCTAAATTTCATACCACAGACTGTTTGGAAAGTGTTCTGAAGATGAATAAAAAATCAATATATAAAGCTAAGTTATCCACTTTCTTTAATTTGTAAGTATTTTATACGGTGGGTTATTTTCTTCTTGAATAGCAGTAAAAAATAAAATAGAGTTCTCTGTTGATTCTTCAGCAAAACTTTTCTAAAGAGAACCTGAAAGCTCAAATTAGGACTCCACCTTTTCTTTAGCGATCCAATCCAGCGCTGTTGATTTTGATGTGCTGGTCGTGTCACGTTCAACTCAAAATTGACATCTGGGGATGTCCACCTCTTAAGTTCCACGTCCTGTTTTGGACCTCTGGATGTTTTACTCCAGCTTGAGTAGGTCTGTGTCTCCTCTCCGTGTTCTCATTTTGACATCCACTGTAGATGAGGCCAGGGTTACACAGATGTCTGCAACTGGGGTGTCGTCCCTAGAGTTCTGTCTTGTCTTCAGTGATGCTCTGGGAAGTGTGTTCTGTTCCCCACAAAGAGACATAAGGGACAGAAGCTGCCTCACAAATGCTCACAGGAGGAGTGTCTGTGTGGCTGAGGGGGAGCATGAGGGAAAGGGGAGACAGCCCTCTTAAAGGCACAGGTCTTTTCATCTTTTAGACGAACACCCTCCCCTCCACAACTGAAGCCTGCCATCTGAGGAAAAAGAGAAGGGAGACGGCTACTGTGTCCCTTTAAAACCTAGAATGCAGATCCCCGGCAACTTTGTCAATCTCTTTAGAGGACGTTCCAGTGTTCAATGTACATGACTGATTAAACCTGAGTTCTGAAATAGAGACTCAGTCAACCTTTAAAAATGCATTTTCAGCTTCGAAACAATGAATTAAATTAGCTCTGTAATAATTGAAAACATCCTTCAAAGAGCTACTGAAAGTCAGCAGCATTAAATTGCACTGTACTTAGCCTTTATCCTATTAGATGTTTGTGACCATTACTATTTACATAATGCACCATTAATGGCTTCATTGCCGAGGCAATCAGGTCGTGCGGTAAGAATGCCTGTCTCTTAACGCATGGATTGTTATATTGTCGCAACCCTGGATAATCCTTGCGATCAAGGACACAAAGATCGCAAAATGCATAGAAGCATGACTTTTATCTTCAGAGTGCTGTATTAATGATAACTGTCTTCATTACTCTCTACTATATGTAGAGGTGAGGTGATGGACCCGACAGGTGAGGAAATAAGCATCTTAATGGGCTTTTTATCACCAGTGGAGGGCGCTGGCCTGCTCGCTTCCACTAAGTCAAGCCCAGACATCTGTAGTATAGCCCTGTTCAGCCCAGTCTACCGGTCGACAGGTGGATTTGTTTTTGTGTGTGACTGACAGATGAAAAAATAGGTGAAGACAGCCCACTGAGGCTGAACCTATGAGGCAGAGAGAGAGCCAGACAAGTCCTAACTACTTTCAGCTCAGTGTATTCCATGGTGCACAGTAGTACACAGGCAGTATAAACTCACTGCGACTCACACAGGCTTTATGGTGAGGCTAATTCACAATGGCATGTGTATTATATTAGATCCCTATGGTAATCAAGGAAAAAATAAGGAACACCCAACCCCCACCCCCTCACCACCACCACCACCTCCACTACCACCACCACACCCCCCAATCCAACTTCAAAGTATCTTCTATTACATGGATATGAATCGTCACTGAAGTATCAATAGTTTGATTGTATCCATGGAATTAGATTATTGACTTAAAAAAAAATCCCATAAGGTGGTAGAGCTGTTTATCTTTGTAACCATTCCAGACAATGCAGGAGGCACGGTAGCAAATATCTTTCTTGCCTTTTTTGTAACCTAAAAAAAAAAAAGATGGGAGAGAGGGAAGACAGAGGGAGGAGGGTGGGTCTGTAGCGCTCACCACCAAAGTGATCATTCTGTTGTTTGGGAGAAATTACCCTCATCAGTCATACAGAGATGCACAGCTGCCTAAGGGGATCTGGTAATGTTACTGCATAATAAACTGTGTTTGTGTGTGTGCGCACATGTCCATGTTCAGTGAAAATGAGATGAGGCACGAAAGAAATGCAAGAGGGCATGGGGTAAAAGAAGTCTGATTTAACCACAGAGAGGTTAAAATTGATGATAAAAGCAGCTCTATAATCATCCCTCCTTACTACACGTTGTTGGCATATCATTTATTGCTTCTCAGTTTAGCTATAGGAACCCATTTTATGGTGGGAATGTGATAGATTAAGCAACTCAGCTTCTGAGTAAAAAGGCAGGGTTCTGAGTAGTGTCTTCAGACACATATTAAAAACATTTTCGTCTCCATCGAAGAAAAAAAAACCCTCTTCTCTGAATGCCTAAATAAAACCATCAGAGCTTTGCAAAAGAGTTGTGTATTGACCTTTTTGAGCAGAGCATTTTTCCTTTAAGTGGCTTCATTTAATGATGGGTAGAGGCGATGTTCATGCTTGGTCACTCACTCCTTCACACCTCCTCCACAGAGCTGGCCTCTGCCCCTGTAGCTCTCCAAGCACTTACTCCTCACTTTATGTGACCTTGGCTGGCATCTGTGACAGTCCAGGAATTCTCCCCTGCACTCTAGCCTCCCTGTCTTCGTTTGAACAACCACCCTCAGCTTCTTCTCCTGCCCAACTGAATTTAAGTAAAGATAAACAAAGACTGTGACAAATGGTAGCGATTCTCCCACTTTCTATGTACTTCAGGTGTCGAAGTCGGTTGCTGTTACAAATTGTAGGGCTGTCTCTTTGTTGTTTGTTACAGCACTGCAGAGTCTAGTTGTAGGGAAGCTTGTTGTGCTGTTGTCAGGGCTGCACATAAGCGCAGTGTCTCGCTGTGACAGCCGGTCGCTCACTTTACGTTAACCGCAAGTGTTTTCACGGTCATCAACCAATGGTGGCCTGGAGGCTGTCATTTCACTCTGTGTGGAGCTCGCCCGCGGCTTGGTTCTGCCCCACAAACTCACAGCCAGCCCTGGTGGGGGGACAGAGCAACACACACTCATGCATATGTACACACTTACAGACAGACACACACACACACACACACACATACACACATACAAAAACTATATGCTCAGCATAAGGCAGGCTGCTGGAGCAATTACAGAAACATGGCAGAACACGATGAAGCAGGCCCCACTATCAGAAGGGAAATAGAGTGAGTAGAGGAAAAATGATGATGCCATTAATAATAGGGAGGCACAGAGGCTCACAGGGAGGTGGGGGTGGATGACCCCGTCTGTGATTTCCCTATGACAGCACTTTGAGATGCAAATGGTTGTGTTTGTATTAGATTTTGGACGTTTAAATGGGCATGTTTTTGTGTCAAAGAAAAAAAAAGAAGAGAAAAAAGTAAACTGGGATACTAAATGATGTGTGAAGTGATATTTTCCTTTCACTCATGCATCCATTATTTTTGTAAATGACAGATCACACTTCCTTATTCTCTCTTTTTTCCTCTTCACACCTTGGTCTAAAGCTATTCATATGTACATTTCTTCTACTCCAGCCACCGCTTTCCCCTTGGTACTGCAATGCAGATGTGTCTCACACAGTGGCAGAAAACTTCCACTGAAGACAGTTATGAAAGAGGAACATGAGAGACTGGAGGGAAGACCATGAAAAAGATAGAAACAGCGGTGGAAGGAACAGAAGTTTACATATATATATATACTTATTGTCAAGTTTAGAAGCAAAGCATTAAAATATGAACAAACATATAACATATGTTAGGGAAAAAGCAGGCATGGCAACATTTGATTTATGAGGCCTGTCGACAAAAAAGGGGTGTCTTCAGCTTCATCAACTAAACAGCATTGCAAAGCTATCATGTCACCAAATAAATGTAATTTAGATGCTTTTGAAATACCACCATGATATAAACAGCTGCTTTTTTCCCAACATTTAATGGAACTGGGTGGAGCTGAACCCTATTGCTCTATGCTTTTAGGTGTACTGTTTCCCACAGTTTGATTAACAGCACTGTCTCCAATTTAAATTGGCAACAGCAGTTGAAAATAGCATTTGTGTTTGGTACTTCTGTTTTGTGTGGCCTCCGGGTAAAAGTTAATGGATTTCATGGAAAAAAAGATCAATTACATCAAGAATTAATTGGCCATGTTGAAACAAATGCAAAACCCAAATAGATGCCTCAGAGGAAGTAGATTTTAATTTAGGATTCTTGTGCTGCTTACTGTATATATGTATACAAAACATTTGGAATGGACGATGTATGAAGAATGGCACCTGAGTCGTCAACATCAGTACCAAAGATTGCCTGGGTTGATGATGAGTGGTGGTGTTTCTTTTTTGTCTAAAAATATGAACCAAAATGTTTCAACATGTGTACAAATTGTAATGTTTTCAGATTCATATAACCCCATATTAGTATCTATAGAATGTACAACAGTACAGCTGTAACTCAAGGTAAGTGAAAGATGCCTGTCCATGCCTGTATAACTCCTGTGCACGTATGTTAAAGTTTGTCTTTGAAAAGTAAAGTGAACATTTTCTAATCCTGATGGATTCAGTGAAAGAGCAGCCCAAAGAATTTAAGCCGACTGATGATAATTAATGGCCTGCTATAAGACCAAATGCTGCTTATCCATTAAAATCAAGACTCGCCAAATTTTATTTAATCAGTCGTATGTAGTATATTTATTGAAACTGCACTAGGATCTGTAAATGTAATTTATTTTATTAATTTACTCATTTTTATTATACAATTTTTTTGTGTTTCATGTTTTTTTAGTGGTTTAGTGTTGAAGATATATTAAAGTTGAAGAGGACAGGAATGAGTTGTTGAAATTATAATGGCAGTAGAAAGTGTCTGTGTGTCTTGCTAAAATGCAACCCCTATTATTTTTGAAAAGACCAAATTCCAGTGTTGGCTATCAAAAGCATCATATTTCAAACTGTTGTTGAAGGACACAATAGCTGCTGAAATTTAAATCTGCTGGCTAGTTTCATTTATTATCCATTTTGAATTTCTCTTAGTGTCTCTGGCTTCTTTTAGTTAAATACAACTCCAAAAAAAGAAACTATAATTCTAACCAATACATAACAGCACAGTGGTCTGTACAACAGTGTCATTGACAATCAAAGAACTGCAAAGTTCGGACATAACCTTGATTAAACAGTGTTACTGAATGGTATAAAAGATCTCCATGGGATGAATGTGTTGTGTTATTACCATTGATGACCAAGGTAGCCAAATTAAAATTACTTTTAAAGAGGACTTCATATTCTCATTTCTAGCTCTGTACCAGAATAGCGTTGTGAGATTCACAGAAAAAAGAAAAAAATAAACAGGCAAACAACAAAGCATGTTTTTCTTAAACTGGTCCTTAAGGCCCCCTCTCTAAAAACTTGCTTCCTTCTGACTGGCTGCCCCTCAGTTGGCTCAGTTGGGTTTTAAATAAGCACACCTAGCTTCTCTGTCAGAAGAGTCAAGCCAATGCCAAGTGCCTGAAAACCTACATTCTGCCTGAAGGCCACCAGATGGCAATGGCTATGGTTGCAAAAAATACTTGTATTTATGGTGTTATAGAAGTCTATAAGAGAAACGCTTACTGTCTTGGCCTGTGTAAACATTTTCCTGCTGAGTTTATGGGCTCCGTCATTCAGTTCTGGTCATATTGAATGAAAACTGAAGTTTAGTTTTTAAATGTTGGTCATACCAAGTTTCAAAATGGAGGTATAAAACTGTGCACTCATTGGCTAATAAGTTATCAGTAACTGGCCATGGAGTCACTGGCTAATAAGTGTGCAGTTGCACATTCAAACCCGCCCTTCCTCATCGCATTAAGGTTTTGCAACCAAGATGGCAATGGCAGAAAAGCACAACTGCCTTCAGAAATTTGACTTTAGGAACCACTGGGTGAGTTCACGATAGCACTGTCCAAGTTTTAAACATATTGGAAATAAGAATGTACATTTTATTCATTATTTCTGAATATTCACCCAGTCGTCTTTGGAAATCAGTTTTATTTGTTGTAAAAACTCCCTGAAAGGCCTTCAGTTGATCCAAAATGGTGCAGCACGAGTACTGACCGGGCCTAGAAAGAGAGAGCATATTTCTCCTATACTGGCTGCTCTTCATTGGTTCCCTGTTAAATCCTGTTTCTCACATACAATTTCTTGAATAATCAGGCTAATCTTAAAGACCTTATAGTACCATATCACCCCATTAGGGCTCTTTGCTGTCACGCTGCAGGCTTACTTGTTGTTCCTAGAGTATTTAAAAGTAGAATGGGAGGGCGAGCCTTCAGTTTTCAGGCCACTCTTCTGTGGAACCAGCTTCCAGTTTGGATTCGGGAGACAGACACTGTCTCTACTTTTAAGATTAGGCTTAAAACTGGGCTGGATCACATGACCCTGAATCCTCCCTTAGTTACGATGCAATACGTCTTGGCTGCTGTGGGAATCCTGTGATGCATTGAGTGCTTCTTCTCCAGTCACCTTTTTCACTCATTATGTGTTTGTACACCTCTCTGCATTTAATTATTTGTTGTTATTAATATCTGTCTCTTCCACATTATGTCTTTGTCCTGTCTTCATCCACTCACCCCCAACTGGTCACAGTAGATGGGCAAGCCTCCCTGAGACTTGTTCTTTCGGAGATTTCTTCCTGTTAAAAGGGAAGTTTTCCTTCCCACTGTTGGCGAAGTTCTTGCTCATAAGGGGTCATATGATTGTTAGGGTTTTCTCTGTTTTCTTTGTATTATAGTAAGGTCTTTACCTGACAATATAAAGCACTTTGAGGCAACTGTTGTTGTGATTTGGCACCACATAAATAAGACTGAATTGAATTGACTATAATTTTGTGCTGTCTTGCATGTAGATCACATTTACGATCTCCCGGAGATTTTTAAAGCTGTTCAATTTAGGGAAGCGTTGAACTTATTATTTGTAATTCTTGAAGTATTTCATGATGTGTTATTGCCAGTAGCAACAGTAATCATGTTTTCATGTATTCCTGGACACATCTAATGTGGTTGGAAATACCACAAAGGCAGATTTAAGTACCTTGGCAGGTGTGCATATGTCTACTTGTCTATGGCAACACTGTACTAGTGAACTAGCATAATAACAAAATGCACTCAGTAGACATCAAAATGAAGGTAGTGTTTGATTTTGGTTGCGGTCTGAAGTGTCTTTAGTGTTGAGGCTGGTGTGAGATATGCTCCACCATGGTTGAGTAGGTGTTCTTTCCTTATTCCTGCTTCTCATATTTGGTAATTATGACAAATATTAATTTAAAAAAATCAAGACTTTTATCATTTGCAGTCTGTAGATAATGATTTTTGTGATGAAGTTCTGAAAGGGAATCACTTTTTCAGCTGCTTTGGAATCATATGGATTTTCAATTTTTGCAGAAGACTGAGTGAAATGGGAGAAATAAGACAAAATGTTTGGGTTTTAATGTGCATGTTAAAATTTGATGTATCAAAAGGGGTATGCATCAGATTAAATGGAATGGTTTCCCCACTATTATGGGACTTGAGTACAGTCCTTAAGATGATTTTCAAATCTCATGAGAAAAATAAATGATGATAAGCTATGATAAAGTTTAAAGATAAAGATAAAACTCTACAGATAATTTTAATGACAACTTCTTATGGAAGTTGAAAACTATGCTTATTACTTTAAGTGCAGCCAAACCCTTTTGAAGCAAAAATCTCATAAAAGTCCTATAACAAATGATCAACAAGTCATTTCTTCAGCTACTCCTAACCACCACTGGTATGATTTATAGAACCACAAATAGGCTACTGCCACAGTTCTTAAGCATATAAATTAAGAATGGGCTGAAATGAAAGCTGTCTGTATGTCATGCTAGCTTAACATGCGTTCTGTCTTCAGACTTGCATGACTCTTGTAAACTTAGCACTTGTAATCTACCTGAGATTGAAACCACCCACTCTCTCTCTGGCAGCAATACCTTAGCAAAACTGAGCTGTAAATCCACATCAGCAGCAGAGGTAGTGGAGTGTAGGATGAGATAGCTGATAGCGAGTGATGTCTGTGTTCATCGTTCTTCTTAAACTTCACTCAGTTGTTTCATGCCAGCACAAAATCCTGGATTCAGATATATTGTTAATATTTAAACTTCAGATTTGTTTCATCATTAAGATCATATTATTATTACTTAAACAGTGTTTTTGCACATTGCAGACTTTTGTCATTTCACACACATTCAATTTTAACTAAAAAATTTTCTTGGTGATGCAGATCTTCTGTTAATTTTCTAGAATTGTTTTTAACTGCCATCACCAAAAGACATTTTAGATTACAGAAACTGTAATCAGGTTTCTATTATACGTGTATTTTCTTCTTTTCTTTTTCAAAACTTTTTGATTTAATCAGATGTACAAAATAACCTAATGTGCCACAGGTTTTTATGTTTAAATTAATTTTCTGTTTACATGTAATCTGAGAAGTGCTGCTTGGAAACTGTTTAGAAAATTGCAGGAAAACAAAAAGTCAGCTTATCAAATCAAACAAATCATCTGTCTGTTGCAGCTCAACTTTAAGTACTCATATCATAGTACAGCAACATTTTAAGTGCCGAAGAGGGAAAACAAGCTCTGAAAGTGCACAACCAATGTAGCTAGCTAGGTACATGGAATTTCAATAGATGATTATTATACTTTTTAAAAGTTGCCTGTAGTCACTTTCAAACAATACTTGGCAGCAACTGGATGAGTCAATCATAGTATTTGGTATTGATTTTAACTTACCTGTACACTCTCTTGGTCATTGCATTAAAAACGAGGAATTAAAACTATGGGAGGGATTTGAATTCTGGGATCATAATAGTATGAAGGTTTAAAAAAATGATTTGAAGTGAGGTGAGAATCTTTTTTGACAGATTTTTGTGGACAAACCAGCTATGACTTTATAACTGAATGGCCCAAACTGAAAGTGACACAGCTTCAAGCCTGGCAAGATGGATTTTTTCATGATCACAATCGTGTAAATACTGTTTCACAAGAATCCAGAGGCCTTGTGAGTGTTTGATAATTATCAAACACTTGTATATAAATGTAGCTCCGTGAAGGTTATAATGGTCTGTGTTCTAGAGGAAAACCGTACATAAATCACTTAAAGAGAATTAGTCTTCAGTGGTGTTGATGTGTTGTATGGAGGGCTGCTTTTGTTTTTTCCTGCGCTGACATCCTAGTATTTACAGCTTTGCCTATTTCTTAAATGACACTAACCATTTTATTGAAGAGTTTTATATTGTCTTCTTTAGAGTCCCAAGCCAGCCTTTAAACAACCCTCCAGTGGCTCAGTGGCATCTGTACAACAAAATGAGACAAAGTAGACTGTGGATCCTTGTTCCCCCTAGTCTCTCATAAACACCTTCCTGTCACTGAGTTTCCAGATGGCCACGCTTTTTTGTATCTCACAGTTCATAGCGCTAAACTTCCTAGTGCAGACATTTGCATCGGGTCACTGCTCACTCCGACACACTAGAGGAAGAAAAGCACTATTCCTACCAGCATGCCTCCCTGGAAATGCCTTCATAGCACATGGTTGTTTTTTGTTATTTTTATTTTTAATGTGACATTGGCTTGTTGCAACCATGTGCATTCCTTAAGGGTATTATTACACATATGGGGTTGCTGATCAAGAGGTATAGCTTTTTGGACAAGTGACCTCCTTAACAGACTTGGTTTAGATTTCGTGGCTGGTGGCTGGCTGTTAGGAAACAGAGCAGTGAACTTTAAAAAATCTGTTCACAGGTCCACACCAGCTTTATTCTGTATTTAATTGCGTCGCAGAGCAATCACTCTCTGCCCTACAAATCCTTGGTAAAGCTGTGCTTTACAATAGAGCCATAATTGCAGGAGTTTAATTGCCTGCCAATGTTCTGCTCCCACTGCCTGCTTACATTGAAGAGCCCAATAATTAGAAACAGGGAGAAATTAGGTGGCAATTTTGTCTTGGCAATTATCATAATGCAAAAGAAGTGCCATTAGTATTGTTAGCCCCACAGTACATAATCCTTTGACACTGTCAAGTCCCTCTCTTAGCTGCTGGGTACAACAACTCTTGATTTCCCTGTAGCCTTTGCACTCCCTCAGTCACTACTTTAGTCATCAGCTATCCAGGCCAGGCAGTCAGTCTAGCAGACTGAACACATCCACGCCTGGAGTGCTGGGGGGATTAGAAGCTACGGCATTAGCAGTCTGTTTCCTTTAAAGGTATATAAATTGGATGTTAATCCTCTTCCACCATGTCAACCATAAAATTGTGTTTTATGTAACAGAAAAATTAACACAGTTGACATTTGTACCAAACTGACATTTCGTTTTGTTTCACTTGATTTTTTTCTAGTATGACATACAATATGCTGAAGTTCTGCACCTGATAGTTTTAGCAAACGGGCAATAGCAAGGGAATATAAGATGTGAATAATAGCTCCTCTAAAATCAAAACTCAGATTATTTTTTAAGATTTGCATAAGAACTATGATTTTATGTTTCTTTGAAATTTATTTGAACAACTGACTATAATATAGTAAAATAGAACACATTTCAAAATAAAGGTGGACTAATAACATTTAGTTTAGTTTAGTCCCCCCATGAATTTTCAAAAGTCATTTTGAAAATTTTACTTGATATTGTAATGCCAAAGAAGTAAAAAAAGAAAAGAAAAAGAACTTACTCTAATGCAATTACTTTCTTTTCTTAATTGTGTGGCATGCACTAGAATTTGATTAAGACATTGGCCCGAAGCCCCAAGTATGTTGTACTAAATGAAAGAGGGGTTTATTAGTGTCATGGAAAGGACAGTACACCTGCACAGATGAAGGAAGAATGGAGGTACTGATCTCTTTGCCAGCAATTATATATAAAAGCAAATGCAGCTTTGGAACACCCTTGTACTACTTCTACATGTCTGGTACTGAAAGAACTTTGTTTCAAAAGTTATTCCTTGTTTGTTGTTGTAATGATGGTGGTAGAGAGCATTATCCAACACATGGGTCCAAATTCTGTTGGTGTTTTCACACTCACTTCAAGTGATCTTTCCAACTAAAGAGCAAGTCAGTTGAATTATTGTTTATTTTATTTACTTTGCACATTTAATGAGTCAATTTCGTTACATCAAGGCTTACTTTTCCACATCATGAGTTTTATTTTTTCTACTATGGAAGTAACAAATTAAAATCATCCTCAAAATCATTCTTAAATTATATTTGCTTAATTGGATCCTTGTTGGTGTTGAATATATATTTGGCGTCACAAAGAAGCAAGCAGCAAGGCAAGGTGGAGAGGATCGTCACAACAGTGGAGAAAGACGTGAGCCAAATCTACAGTGACTCTAGTAAAATAGTACTTTAAATACCACTTGACGTGTATTGGAGTCAGTGGAGGTATAAATAAATAAATAAATAAAAATAGTGTCTCATGATTTCTTTTAAAAATCATGATAGCTCTCTATAAACTGGATCGGGTAAAACACACAAGAAGCCTTTGGCTCATTTACAGTAACCACTATGTTTGTAATTGAGTAGGCAACACACTGAAACATGTAATAATTAGAATCAGTGTTCATAATGCAATAGCAGCAATAAAATGTGCCAGAGATGCAAAATTAGGGCTTTTAAGGCAAACTGTTTCCCTGTGGTGACTGGATATATTTGGCTAGCTTCTCCTGTCTAGCAATAGCATCTGTGTACTAAGATGTACAGTCTTATTGAAACTTTTTTTTTTTAAATCTATCCTTTCCCTAGGCCAGAAAATGATTTTCGGAAATCAAATAAAATAATGTCAAATATTGACAAAGTGAATAATTAAACTTCATCTTTTGTTATATAAAAAATATGTGATAACAACAAGAACCTTCCATTAAATTTTGACATAAAAATTCAGCCTAAATTTGAACCCAACATTATATTTGTGTCGTTGGGTGTCTTCTGCGATAACTGTGTTGTATGAGGCAGTTTAGTAGCAGGGTGTTATCGCTGCGTGGAAAACAAGAGGTACTAATACACGCCTGAATAATGAAGAGAAAATTACTTTGGGAATCAGGAAGTCCTTCACCATTAATGTTGAACAACTCTCAGTGGCTCTCAAGCAATCAAGCAATGGGATTTACAAAAGATTTTAATTTGGATGCATTATCCAAACTCCTTACAGACCAAAAGGCAGGCAATTGCTTTGACAAAAGATATGCATTGATAAGTTTGAAGGTCAACAAGCTGCTGCAGTTGAGATATCAGCAGCTGGTCTGTACAACTCGCAGTCAGTTGCTGTAAAATGCAATACACACTTAACGTATATGCACACATTAGAGGGTGACCAGGTGGTTAAACACCACTAAAGAGTATACAATTAGCCTTCTTCAGTTCTCATCAAAGTTTATGATGAGTGAAATGCTGCTTTTTCATCACATATCTGAAACTCACATGAAGCACAGCTTACAATATCCAAATGCTGGAAAGGAGAGCAGCTAATGAGTCCCCATGTAGAGAATAAAAGGGGGATTAATGAACAACGCAGTTTGGTTTGAAGAGACTAGGCACCCCTCACCCAAACCCTTTACAGTGTATGCATATACTAGGTGAGAATATTCCGAGGCTTTCACACGTTGCTTCAGTATTGAATGGTCTGTGCCTCGCTTGGAGGAGCATTCTGCTGATGGAATCAAAACCCCTTTCACAGATTCAAATGAGGTGCACTCAGCTGTGATTGGTATTGGAAAAGCATTTGTCGGAACAGAGGCTCACAGAAGGCTTCTTAAATACAAGGCAATCACAGTGTCTAACGCAGAGACGAGGCGAGAGGTGTGCCCGGACTGCAGAGTGGAAAACAGGACAAAGGATTATGATGGTAATAAGCAGTAAACCAAAACAAAGTCATCCCCTGATCCCTAATTCTCTCTCTCCCTCTCTCTCCCTGTCTGTCTATCTCCCTCACACCTAAATCCGCTAACATACTCTCTCCCTTCTTCTTTCCCTGCCTCGCACTCACCACATATTGACAAGGCCCATTTTTTTCACTGTGTCTGAGCTACAATTTAAAACTCATTTCTCATTATTTGCGATGAATCCCTACACACACACAATTTCTAATCTGTCGAGGCCGTGATGGCTGTGCGCAGAAGCAGAGGCTCTTTTGCAGATGCCTGACTGTACACCTATACGCAATGTCAACTCTTGCACACCCGGCTGGCCTTATTTCATTACAGGCGTCAGCAAATCTGCATGCTGTCAACTGTGAACTTTTGTGCTAATGTCTTTTTTTGCCCTGCTTTAGCTGAGCTCGTGGTGTACACATTGAAGGCATCTTTAAATCCCAGTGACAATGTGCAAGTGCAAATTAGAAACTATTTCTTGCTCGTAAGTTTTAAAAGATGTGACAAAGCAGTGATCTAGAATCTGAAAGCCTGGGACACAAAGGATAAAAAAGAGGTGGATGAGTTCGGGTAGCTGGGTTGGGAGAGGTTTTACAAACCTCTAATTTGGCCTTGTTAATGAAAGGTTGTCAGGGCTATACTGTATCCCAAAGTGGCTCCCCTCCTACTTTTCTTCATACCTTTGACGGACATTGGAAGGTTGTGTGTGTGTGTGTGTGTGTGTGTACGTGCATGAAGACGAAACTGAGAGAGGCAGGGGATAGAAGGAGCCATTATTATGCCTGCAACAACAGGGGTTGGCAGCAGAGAAAAGAGAAGAAAAGAGAGGAGAAGATTGTGTTTGGAATTGTCCAAGTGTGGCAGTAGTGGTCCTCAGTCACTTTATCAGTGCCACAGCAGCACGTTTTCCTCCCATCTCTCTGCTCAGCGACTACTCTTCCACCCTCTTAGAGCAGGAAAAACACTCGCTCTCTCACCACGGATAGTGCAGCACAATAACCAACCTTTTCTTCCCCCACCTACCCTGCTCACGCTATCTCTTCACTCAACATCGCTCTTTGTCTAAATGCTTTTTTTTCTTTTTCCATTGCTCAGCCCCATCATATTTGTAGAAGTGCAGAGTACTGAAAAATTGCCACACTTCACTTCGTCTGCACATTCTATTTCTATCTGTTCACTTAACATCAGGGTTAGGGTGTAAATACCGCACCATGTCTGGTTACTTGGAGGATTTCTTAGAAAGGGTTTAGGGATTTTACACACAATATAAAATTCTAGAATTTTATCTGGAAAACAGATTACGGTTTTGGGATGCTGCATTTGTCAAAAACTAAATTGTCTGACCAGCAGCGTTCTTCATCGTAACACGTCTTGATGCATGCTCAATCATCCAGGTAAGTAAATCTCCAAAAGTTGATTCTGTTCATCTGGACGCAGCATTTTCAGTGGGAGAAACGTTTTGTCACTCATCCAAGTGACTTCTTCAGTCTCAGCTGACTGCAGGTTTCCCCAATCTTATAAACAGTACATTTGCATAAAGACTGAAACCAGCCCACTGAAGGAACTGGCCTGGGAGGTTCATCGTAACACGTTTGACTAATTGCTTTGTTTAAGAAGTTGTTGTTTTCTGTCAGTCTTTTCCTATCTGGACCTACTTGCCAACAAACAAGACAGCAACTGCAAACCAACTTCCTTCAGCACGGTGCCTTTTCTGTATTAGTTCTATATTTATTGAATTCGTTTAGTTGTTAATGATCATTTAAGTCACCACTGGCATGTGCTAATGTTTTTGATAAATTCAGAAAACCGCAATATCAACACCAGCTTTGTAGGGCAAAGTCAGTAAAGAATGAAATCCTAGTTTCTAATGTGTAGAAAATATGCTTAGCTTATCCACAAAAGAACAGAAGTGTAATGCTTGGGAATGCACATCAAATTATTAGAAAAAAGAAAATTCTAAAGGGGCTCACTTTTGATGTTCGCTCTTCAATTAAGTGTTTTACTGTTAGATCAAATGAACCTTATAATCATATCAACACTGCATGTCTTAGGCATCTTTTAATTCAGACACCTCATTGTCACTTCAAGTTTCTATGCTGTAGCAGTGCTTGCATTATTATATACTGTGAGTAAATACTACTTACAGATATCAACATGCATATATAAATAAATGAATAAAGACCTCTGTATACACAGAACTTAAGAAGCTAAAGAGATTTTCAGTGCCAATCAGCATTCAACAGTTCAGTCATAAATTATTGAATTTGTAGTACTATTTTTTTTAGTACTATTAAGACTAAATACTAAATATCAAACAATTTTAACCAAGAAGCAGCCTGGTGGAGTCCATAATCACTATGATGCACCAATCCCACACTTAAATAGGATTTTAGTCCTGTGATTCTTCATTGCTTTGAAATTCTTTTATAATATTACAGCCTTTGTGCTGGAATAAAACAGCAGAACAATCTGCAGTTTTTGAGGGTTAAAGTTATACATCTTGCAGGGGATGCGAATGTAACGGTTCAAATATCTTGGATATTTGTGCTGACGTGTGGGTACGTGTAAGGTTTATAAGGTTGTGACTGTTTCCACAATCAAGTCTTCATTTTCCTGGGAGGTTTCATAACCCCAGGAAAATGAAGACTTGATTGAATGGTGTTGATGGTGTCATTATTCTATAGCCACTACACTGTGAAGTCAGCGTTTTCTTCATCATAAATTCAAGTGAGAAAAAAAATGCATGTTGGCAGAAACAAGTGAGAAATATTATTTTTAAAACTTGTATTTATGATTAAATTGCAGTTATTGGCATAATGATTATGTTTAGAGGTGTACTTTGCCTAGTCAAAGACCTATTTTGGCAAGATAAGAAACAAACAACCTGGTATGAGGAAAAAAAAAAGGAAGTGACAGGTTTTTTTTCCCAACATGCCATAGATGTTTGGACAAACACAAAAAAATTATTCTCTAATCTCTGGATCACACATGAAAAGATGGGTGCTCTTTCTTTGTACTTTCTGAACACTGAAATACTCAAGAAACTTCAGAGTCTGAAGAATGATTTTATGGCTGTCATCAAAAGGTCACTTTAGAAAAAGAGAGACCAGCATACAGAACAGATAGGTGTGCTCATGTTATGGGAAAACGAGACCAAAGTCATTGCTGGCCAGAGAAAATATTCATCTTTGTTGGTTAGTATTGTGGTGCTGCTACTGCAGACATCTGCTAGTTTAGGTCATATAGAAATGTATAGGTAGTGTATTTGTTAGCTTCAGATTTTTCTCCAAACAGTTTCCAATGATATTTGCTCATTAGCCAATCACCAATTCATATGAATTCACAAAGCAGAATGACTTTGAAAAGTGTGCAGTTTGACACATTATCCCAAATTTGACCCCAGAGATGTGTTGTTGGCCTAAAAGTGAGATTTGATCCCACCATATCTATTTGTTTAGTATGAAGTAGCAGCTATAGGAGTAGGCGATAGCAGCTGATTTGTATTGATAGTGCGATAAGCTATGTACCTTTTGGTATGGAATGAAATTTCTTTGTATATTTGTTTTTGTATGAAACAATTAAATCTAAAATAGCTGTTATCCTCTGTTTCCAGTGTCCCTGCTAAGCTAACCTGCTAGTCACTGTAGCTTTGTATTGAAACAACAGCAATGAGAATGTAGTCAATTATATTAAAAGACCAGTTTAGTTAAAAATTTTCACAATAGGTATCCTTCGGGTTGTTTCTGCAAACATGTAGCACTTTTAACACTGCAAACGCTTAAATGCAAATGCAGGTAAGTTGCGGGTTTTAAAGTGTAAACATGCAGAACTGTTTGTAAAAATCTACCAAGCCACAGTAACTAGTTTGTCATTATTGCACACAGAGGCACACCAAAACAAACTAAACTGAGAGTGTGATAAGCTTCAGTGGATAATTGATCAGGTTGAAATTACTAATGGATTTCTGCAGAACTTTCTCCAGAAAATCTATTGTGCTTCAGGTCATCTATTGGGAATCATAGAGGTATGTAATACAGTGAAATGGCCACAGAACACAGCGCTAATAATTTGTTTACACTTCAACCCCATTCTTTCGATTTTCATTCACGGCACGGACCACCTGACAAGTACCACCTCCCTGAAGGACTTTAGTTAGTTTAAAAAGCAGCACAGACACTACAAACGAAACAATAAAACAAAACTTGTTATACTATTATATATTATACTTTATGTTAATGTGTACTGCATTTATTGTTGGTTGGTTGTCTTATTGTTAGTATATAGTTTAAATGTAAATCTGAAATTTACTGTGCATGCACATACATATACCTTTACATCTGTTTTAGGGTCTACATATATCCACGATTTCATGTTTTTTGCATGAGTATCAGTAGTTGCAGTAGTAATGGAATGCTAATAATAAAAGTAGCAAGATAAAATAAGTATTCTTTATTTATCCCAGCCTGGCAAGGAAGGGTTAGCAGGAGTGTGTGCGTGTTTGGATGCATAACTATCATATAATGATGTCACAAAAAAATGCTATTTTTCAAATTAATACTTTGATTTAAATTTCATTTTTGTCATCTAATTAAATAACAGGTCTGCATACATATAGTTTTCTTAGCACTGAGCAATGTATATTTGTAACATAGCACTGGTTATGAAAAGTATATCCTCTTTATAACAGAAAATAATGATTTGTGTATTTGTATTTGTTTTTAAACCAGTGAGGTGCACAAAAAATGTTTTAGTAAGAAACAAACAAAGCATTAGTTTTGAAAGCAGCAAAATACACACACACACACACACATATATATATGTGTGTATATATATATATATATATATATGTATTTTATAAAAACATGAAGATACAGTCATCTGCTAATTTTTCAAATTATACACAGTAGTCAATCTTTTTTTTTTTTGTTGATAAAACCATCCCACCAATCAAAATTAATTCACGATAAACTTGAAGTTGAACTGTGTGTGTGTTTGTGTCTGTCACAGGCAAATTTTATATCTCTGCACACTTTACCTTCTTAGGTTCACCTGCACCTTCTTTCATCCACGAGCAAGCCGGTGTGTATTTGTGTGCTTGTGCGTGTGTGTGTGTATCTCAATGCAGCTCTGTCTGTCTGCCTTTAAAGAGGCTGTGAATGATCTTATTTAGTGTGTGCTGATTGCTGCTTTAACCTGGCGGCCACGCTGGCTGCTGCTGCATTAATAATCACGGGGAGCCAGGAGAGCTGGCGAGGCCCGCACCTTGTTCACCGCTCGCTCTCTTGCTATCTCCACGGTACCAAGGAAAAAGCCAGCAAACAGCAGGGGAAGTGTGGCGGAAAATTACAGTCTTCACATGCCAGCCAGGAAGGCTGCTGCTACTGCTCGGTGGGGGCCAGTGCTGTGTGAAGAAGACAGAGGAATTGGGAGGACGTTTTAGTCTATAATGCCTGTGTGGAGGCAGAGGGTTGGTTTGTGTGTCTGTGTGTGTGATTGTGTGTTCTTCTACTTTTGTCTGCGCTTGAAGAACTTTTAGCATCTCATCTTGAGGGGACTGGTTTAGAATCATGTCTTTTCTTTCTGGTTTGAATTAAAATATGGATTCAAAATTTAGCAAGTGCATATGAGCATATGCATTTTCCAGCATATTATCATGTCTCTTCCATATTTATAAATTGATTTTATATGCTCTACTTTCTTCCAGCAATACAGAGATGTGCATGTTAGATGAACTGAAAACTGAAAGTTGGCTGATGAATGTGAGCATTTCTCAAAGACAGGTCCAGGGTTGCTTATTCATGTACTGGGACGAGCTCCAAATGACACAACCCTGTCCAGGGTAAACTCGGGAAAAGCACAGGTGAATGTTTTAATTGTTGGTTTGTGTTTGTGCTATTTAATATGTGGTGTTTGAAAGTGAGCAAGCAGGAAAGAAACACAGAAAAGCAGAGCATGGGAACACAAGGGTCGACCAACAGATCTCCTTTATGTCAATATTAACTGAATGGGTTGAAACTGCTGCCCTTTTTATGTGTGGCCAACAAATTTCTCTTTCAGTCCAGTCCAGACGACATTTTGATTGGTTGTGTGAAGATTAAAGCTTCGCACTCTCTGCCAGGGAGAACAGTATAATTGATATTTCAGCTCTGGGCAAACTTGCTCTCGCAGGCCAGTGGCTGTTTCAGCAGAAAATTAATGTTAGCACAGCTCGGCGGCAGAACCGTCGGCATGTTTCAGGAAATATACTCTGAGTTGGGTCTCTCTGGTCCACTGGTTTCTGCTGCAAGTCTCAGTGCAAGTGTGTAAAATGAACATCCTGTGCTAGGAAAGTGGGTGTTGGCTTTGCACACACCGACACATACACTCGCACACATAGACACACACAAGATTATTGCAAACTAAAGATTTGTGCTAATGATAACACTATGGGGGTTGGATACTATATTTCTTGTAGTGTGCAAGTAATTTTTTTATAATGACAGTTAAACATGTAGAAATGCTTCTTTCATGAGACTCACTTTTGCCCTTGATATTATGATGCCAAAATGTTGCCATAAATTTCAAGAAGTCAAGCACACTTCAGAAAAAAATGCTGCCAGAGCGTGAGTACAGTTTGATCGGTCCTAGTGCTTCTCAATGCTATCAACATGCTCAACAATGAGGAGAATCTCTTGTCTACTTCATTAGCACATGTATCATTCCGCTGGTGTGAAGAACATAAAAATTGACCTAGCATGAAACAACGCTGGAGTCATTGTACCGATAGCACCCGCATGGTGCACTTGTCCTGAATGGGCCATTTAAGTGGACACAGGGGATTAGGCAGATGATGGCAGCCAAGGTCCTCATACTGGTGCAGTGTGACTCGGACCACATTAGCACAACATTAGTCTCATTTCCATTCTGATGGCGTGTGCTTCCACACAACAGTGGAGAGTGCGACCAAAATCATTGTGACCCTCACGCTCCAGCCTTTCATTTCCTGTCGCCATTCAAACCATCCTTATCTCTCTCTCTCTCTCTCTGTTCTCTCGCTTTCATTTTTGCCCTTTCTTTGCTGTTTCCTTTTTTTCTGTCCTTGCCCCTGCACACCCCAGTCTCTCCCCTCCATTTCCTCTTTTTCTTTCTTTCCTTCTTGTTCCACATCAGCGCCTGGGTGAAGCTTCTCCTCGTCACGCTTGGCCGCACTCCCCTTAATTACCATGTATTCTTCTTTAGCTAATAAAAAACGCTGATGAAACTGATTACATGGCAGCAGGGCTTTGTATGGTGTTGGATTTAGTCACGAATGGAGAGTGAGAGGAAGAATAGAGCAGGAAAAATATATTAAAGGACAGAAACACAAGGGTAAAGAAAATTCTAGACAAAGGAGTTTAGTGAGATGGGGAGAGAAGGATGACTAAAGAAGGAGAAATAGGACTGGCGGATGAAAACAAGAAAAAAAAATAGCAACGGTTTGGGCAGTAACCCGTTTGTTGTCTTTGTTGTTGTTTGGGTCAGAGATGCTTTAAGCCCTAAGGGAACTTCCTCATCTTATCACAGAGAGCAGACGGCTGGCACATCTTTCTCATTACTAGCCTCTCAGTTATAGATTACTCCTGCCTTACTCCTCTCCCCAGCCACAGGCAGTCTCTGTTACAGTCTACAGAGCCACGCTTGCACCAAGCGTAGTTTGAACTCCTGAATATAGACTTTGCCTTTTTCATTTCCCTTTCATGAGAATTAAGTCACTCTCTCTGTCCATGTAATTGTAGTTTGAACTGAAACCAACTGTGGCATGGAGAAGAAAATGAATTAGGGATTCTTGTTTGATTGAAAAGCCTTCTAAGAGGAGTTGAGTAGCTGGGATGCGATACACTCTTTCTGTTTGCTTTATATTGCATTCCTGCTCAGCTGGATGGAGTAGTGCTTGTTGAGTTTCACACTCAGTGTGTTAACACTTGATTGTAAGACTTTTAGTTATAGAAGTAAAACTGATGTGAACACTTTGTTTGCCATGTCACTTAAGATACCGAGAATTTGGTAGATATAATTTATGAGCATGAAAACCTTTGTTTTACACATTTAAAGAGTTGTGTTTCAATATTGTGAGGCTGACTGTTACAGTAAAATTATCTCTTATGTTAAAAATGAATGCAAACATATAGACACTTCCTGGGAAACTTCTGGAAAGTACATTATTCTGAGTGAATGGTAATAGGTGACTTTTTGTAATTATCCTTGTGAGAGAGAAAAACTCAGATTTTCCTAGTCAACAAGTTAGAACGTAAACTAAGACCTTTGTGCCTACCAAAAGTGCAATTTTCTGTATTACTATCTAGGCCCATTAGCAGCAGAATAGTGCTACACAACAGCCGTTGATGCACACAGATGCTTCGGAACAAGCTGTGCCATTACTGGTTTGTTGTCCTATTTCATGACCCCTTTTCAATAAATACGGAAGCCTGGTGAGCCATTCTCCACATTTACATGTTAATGTTTGCAATTTGTAAACATAAATTGAAAATGTCAGAAGCTCAATAGCTAAATGGAGATAAGTAAACACATTATTTAAACACTGTGGCCACTTAAAGTCGGACACCCATTCCATACAAAAGGCAAAAAAATTATCGGGAGGAGAGGGATGAAGAGGAGGAGGTGGAAGAAGACAAAGAGGAATAAGAAAGCGAAAAAGAGGGCAGGGGTGCTTTAATTCGCACAGCACGTACTTGCCGAGGGGGTGAGACGATTAGGTTTGTGATGAGAGGCAGCAGTGTGACGGAGAGGGCATGGGGGGTGTCAGGATGAGCGAGGATGAGGGAGATGAGAAAGAGAGAACTACTATCTCGCCGTGCTTTTAAAATCCCACACACACATGTACACAAGTACACATTTATATGTAATAAGTGATACGTACACCGGCAGTTACATCTACTTCTGCACTTATAATGTACCCATATGCACATAATGTCAGCCCTGTTTATCAGTTTCTGTGTCTCCCTTTCACAAACACACATACATGCACAAAGACAGTGGAGTGAGAGAGTCAGTGCAGTCAGCCCTGGTTCTCCTCACTGCACACACATTCATCACTCAGTCGCAGTCCTGACAGAACCCTCTGCCCCACAGGCCACGGGTCCACACATACACACAAGCATACACACACCTTTACACCTACATACAATCACAGACAAAAGAGGTAGAATGAAGAGACACTAGTGGTACCATGAAGACCTAAAACTGCCCACAGGCTTGACTTGCTTATAAACATGCTTACTGTGTTCTGCTCCTTTGGTACAGTGCAGTAGTGTTGTCACCTCGGTGAATGTACGGTATGGCAAACTTTTGTAACTATCAAATAGAAGTGCTGAAAAGTTTGTGCTTATTGACATTTTGCTGAAAGTTAGGTTAGGCACATAATTACACTAAGGTATAGTGGGTGCAGTATAGTATTTAGAGGTATGGTTCTGTTCATTTGATTAGTGTGATTGCTCTGGGTGGGACTGAGCGAACTGTGCCCAGACTCACTTTCCTCATTTGGAATTTTACTTTTAATGACATCCACAATTTCCCAAACAAAATGTGCAAAAAGAGCACCTGTTTTCCAGTTTGTCTACAGCTGCCCATTCATAACTGTATCACCTTGAGGGGGTGTCATTTTTAGTAATAAAGCTTATGGATGTGAAATATGGTCTATTAAAAGGGGCTGATCTGTGTTTGTTATTGTATGTTCCGATAATAGTTGTGTTCTGTTAACCTTAATCTTTAGTGAAGCTGTGATGTGAGAAATATGGATTGCTATCTCTCATACAATTCTGAATGGATTAAAAAATGTGAATAATATATATATATATATATATATATATATATATATATATATTTTTTTTTTTTTTTTTTTTTTTTTTTGTAAATTTTGTTGTTATGTTACGCAAACAAAAAACACGCAAAAAATTAACATTAACAGCATTAACAGCAATAACTGGCTGACAAAAAAAGGACACTTTGCAAAACCGCTAGTGCATTCCATTTGTTGAAGAAAATAACTACGTCCACAATCTACTTCATTACAGTGGCTTTCATTGGTAACATTAAAGAAGAGAGACTGTTCTCTGCTACAACATTAGTAATAACACAGGAGTGTCATTTCCATATAGACAATGGACTGTAACATGATTTTGACTTAATGCTTTCGCAATTTTCCTTTTTGGTTAGAGTCACTAGGAAACTTTGTGGCCTTTGGTTTATTCAACTGAGAATAGATTCTGATTTAATAATTAGTTTTCTCATCTCCTCTTAGCAAGGAAAGGAGAAAAGGTAATTTCTAAATTTTTAAATTACTCTTTTAGCTAGGATGTAAAGACTCGGATATAAAGGCAGAATACATGAATGCTCTAAACTAAGCAATTAGCAATAAAACAAAAAAGAAGAGTCTCAGCATTGTAGCAATGCACAAAAGTTTGGTTTTCAATATACGTGAAAATGGCAGTGACCAGAGAATAACCATGACAGCAGATGTAATGTCTTTATTGTGCTGCACCAAACAACTAGGCACAGAGGTTTTTTGTGTGAAAGTGGCTGCAGACACTCAGCAGTCATCACAGGAGGCAAATGTCATTTCACAACAGAGAAAAGACAAGTTGTTATTACTCTGAAGACTGGAAGATTGTCTTATAGAGAAAAACTGTCAAAAAACAATATCGCTGTGCCTTGCACCATCAAAGGCCATACAGAAAAAGGCAAGAAGTTTTACTTGAAAACATATTTTTCGTTAAAGATATTATTATCTAATATTAATAATATTAATATAAATATATGACAAAGTGCATATTTTGAGTAATTGCAAAAACTAAATTGCAGTCATGGTAAAAAAAAGTGCACCATGTTTTCAATACTCAGGTTTTACATAGACATAATTAAATCCTTGCTAGGTCTTCAACTTGGCAAATATAACCTTAAATTAACAGATGACCTATTACGCTATGTCAGTGTGGAGTAATTTTGGCCCATTCTTATTTACAGTGTTACAGTTGAGGACTCGATTGAAAGACTTTGATTGTGCCATTTCAGCATCTTGATTCCCTTCTCTTTTTCACTTATTCTGTTACAAATTTGCTGGTGTGCAGATGGCTTCACATTTAACTCTAGAATATCTTTGTAAACAGAGAATTTCATGGTCAATTCAGTCCAAGGTGCAAGGTGTCAAGCTTTCATGGCTGCAAAACAAGCCCTAAACAAGGCATATTTGTTCAGTCTTTTTTTCTATTTGTACTATCACCCCTAGTGGGGGACTATAGCAAAACATACAGAAATATCTGATATCTGAAGAGGTGGAATGCATTCATGAACCTAAAGAAGAAGTTCAGCTGCTTTCAACTCAAGTGCTAAAGACAGCCATGACTGAGACATGACTGCATGACTGAGAAGCTGCACAGACGTTAGCAAACCTGGAGGGGCATAAGTAAGAGGAATGGCTTATCTAATTTGAATTCAAGTGGTGATTGCTTATTGGACTTCTGTTTGAGTGTGTATGTCACCTGGGTGAAAAGATGATCTTACCTGTCCACAACTTCATCAGCTCACAGAAGAGGATGCTGGTTAGCTCTGGTGCACCCCAAACTCATGGAGAATCTTGAGGAGGTACAACACATCTTCAGCTATCTGACAGAACTTGAGGGAAGCTAGGCAAATTGAGTTCCATCAGTCCTTGTCCCATACCACTATTGCAGAAGTGGCTCTATTCTGGAAGTCTACAGCTGCTGCCATAAGGTTGTTGGTGAAACATCCAACTGTGGCTTGGAGGAAAAATGTGGTTTTCATTCTAGTTTTGATCCTAGTTCTCGGACAGCTGATCTTGTCCTTTACACTCTTGATGACACTTGAGGGAGCGTAGGAGTCTACATTTGCTGTGGGTTATGAACTATTCCAACACAACCCTATCTATCTATCTATCTATCTATCTATCTATCTATCTATCTATCTATCTATCTATCTATCTATCTATCTATCTATCTATCTATCTATCTATCTATCTATCTATCTATCTATCTATCTATCTATCTATTTATTAATATTTACAGATTCATCAGTCAGTCTTTCTTGATTTATTGTTTTACAAGTGTAATTGATTTTCACTGATCAATCATTGTGGTTCTGGGGAAAAATTAAAGTCCGCAGTAAACTGTAAATTATTCATAGTGTGATAGGTGCAGTGTACAAGCAAATTCCTATTATTACACACTGCATTAGAATTGTTTACTATAAGGACATTTCTATGTAGAACAAATTCAAACTGTGTCACACTCTTATTATGCAGTATGTGCTAAAAGAAAATGAGTCTCCTTTTCATCATATTTTAGACCTTTTCTCAAAGAGCAACTTCAGAAAATTGGAAAATATATGTACAGAAAGCTTCGCCTAGAGAAATGCATACGCGTGTCTTTGAATGGGCCCATTTGAACGTGAGCTTGTGTGTGTGGATTGCAGTATTAATGGACGTTCCAGTACATTTGGTCTGACGCCAATGGGCCCAATTGCTTAGCATGCCTGCAGGACATTAATTGATGGCCGGGTTACGCTTCCTAATAAGTGTCATAAATAACGGTTTAGCAGGACGAGGGGAAAATCTCAAAAACATTAAACACTGCGTTGACATCTTAATGGAGATTCAACTGAGATGTGATCAAGTAGAATCCGTCAAGTAGGAATCCATTAATGTGGGGCCAAACCCTCCACTCTGGCAAACTTGTGACAGCAATGACAGGGATGGAACAGACCAGCTTTACTGCTGCTCATGTGTCACTTGCAGCTTTAATGGACAGTCTTGTCAACATCCTCATCCCCACTCACACATGGCCCTCCACCAACACAGCTGTTGAAGATCTGTCAAACCTCCGTGTCAGAGAGCCACACACACACACAAGCACACTTTCCAAAGTCACTGATGGAGCCAGTAAAAACCACAGGCCGTTCAATGGCAGCATCATTGATTTTATCCTCGAATTATTGTTGAGGACGCACCATGCCTTGCATACCAATGGCAGGCCTTTCACAGGCAGACAGGCAGGAGGGTCAAATTAGCCCCAGATTGTCACAATTTTTGTTGAAGGAAGGAAGGTTGGAGAAAAGTACTGGCAGCTCTTTTTGGCGATTTGTTCTTGAGCTCATGTGCACACACACATACATAGATGCACATACAGAAAATATATTCATAAAAATTCACCCAGATGCATTTTGCCAGGTTTACCCCCATTTTCGGTATGTAGCCAGGAAGCTCATCAGTGGAATTGCAGGTTTAGCCAAGTGAAGGTTTTTCTGTGTAACTAAGCCTCAAATGAATGGGATGAAATCCCTCTGAGCTCTCACAATATACTGTAAGTGAAACTGTAGAGGTAAAAGTATTAGTCCATTGCTAGGGCTATGTTAGGAAGCAGTGTGTTTATTCGAGTGCATGTGTGGGAGAGAGAATGTGCATATACACTGGGGAATGCTCTTTTGTGGGGGTGTTTAAACATGTGTGAATGAGATTCTAAATGTATGCAAATACAAGCTTATTTGAAAATACAAGGTTAGCATGTGTGTATGCCTGTCGACAAAAGCTCCATAGGCGTCTTTTCCAAAAATGTCAAATTTATATATTTATTCTTTTTTTCAGTTTTCAGTGCAAAAGAGGACTAGCACTCAAACCAGTTGTACCTTAACAGAGAGTGTTTTAAATTAGATATCTGAGAAAATTAGGTACTTTATTTAAAAAGGATTTTTACATTATACCTAATTACCATGTATAAGATTACTCAAAGTGACAATGAGTTTACCTTAGTAAAATATTTTATTATCCTTGCTGTCAATCTGATTGACTAGAAACAAATGTACAATAGTACTGCATATGAAGTGCCATGCTCAGCTCTTCCAACAGAGTAGTGGATGTGGTCTATCATTAGCCTACATACTGTCTTGACAGTTGCTTTTGTTAAAGGAATCCCCTCAAGTGTATCAACTAGGTTCTCTGAAGTTTCTATTGTGAATGTGCCAGTTTTTCTGAGGTAAGTAGAACTGCTGCAGTGACAGCCACTGTGTGTAAATGTGTGCCTGATGGTGTGCATGTTTCTGTATGTGTGCTCGCATGTGCATGGAAATGTCTGTTGGGGCCTGTGGGGTGACAGTTCTGCTCTCGGCAAGTAGGTAATTAGCATGCATTATTCAAATGAAAGACGGAGGGAATGAGGGTGGGGACCTGTCCACCTGGTTGTCAGCATTGGAGCCTGTCTCGTTCAGCGCCACTTACTCCACACATTTAGAACATCAGAATGTCTCTTGTCAATATATTACCCTCTTCCCTAGCTTGGATATAATACACTTTTACAAGGTCCCATTAAGAGTGAAGATGTGATAGAAGTAAAGCCAAAATTAAACAACATTTAATCTTTCGACTAAAGCAGAAATGCCCATGTTAGACATTTGTATTTAAATCATATTACATCTATTACATTAGTACAGAAATGTCAGCAATTGTCAGCAAATTTCAGCAAAAAAAGACAATGTGACCCACTGTAGTTCCATTCAAAAGTGTAGCATATGAAAAGGTCATAATTGCCTGAAATCAAGCAATTATGATCAATCCATCAAAAATAATATTTATGTTGTTTATATATAATGACCTTGAAATCAGTTACTTTGACTTTAATATACAAAGTCAGCTATTGAATTTTTTCCCTCTTGCCCCGGGCTACTGTGGTGGTCTCACAAGGTATGCTACTTCACTTTCTTCAGGCCTGTCTGAACCTGCAGACATCCTATATCAATCCTATATATATGTATATATATATATATACTGATCTTAAGAAGATGGAAGGAAATATTTAATCACATGAAGTAAGTCAATATGAAGATAGACACAGTGTAACAAATGCTTTAACTGTGAGGTTTAGATTGTGTCTGTCAGTTCAGCTGCATGAGGTGCTCCTGGCTGTTTCACTCTGTGTCATGAGTGATTATTAAAGTTGCAGCTATTTTTGCCACATACTTAATTTTATCTAACATGACTTTAAAGCTTATGTTAAGTGTCTGTGGGAGCATTACACTTACATTACACAGCATTACATTACAGCATTACACAACATTACTAGCTATGTTTTCCTTTTTTTGTTTTTTGTTTTGTTTTTTTTAAGGGAGACATAGTGGAAAAAATATGAATAGGCTTGAAAGCAACATACACATTTTTAGTGATACGTTTGAAGGCATGTTATAATAAGCTACTCTATCATCTTGCTATTGCAATGTTAATTTTGTTGTTAGAATATAATGGAAAAGATTTGAAGACTTATTGGACCGAGCCATCAAAATTATGACACCAGTGTGTCAATATTGTATTCTAGTTGTTGACTGATGAAGGAGGATGCCATCCTTTGGACTGACATTTCGTATATTCCTGGCTAAATACAGGTCAGAATTAATTAACAAACAAACAAATAAACAGAAGTGGTTTAAATTTATATAGGAGTTTCCACTGCAGTTCAGTCTTTTGTAAAGGATAAAGCATTTGTATCAAAAAAAAAAAATGTTTCTCTTTGTTAGCATGAATGAGCCAAATTACATTTCTGCAGGAAGTAAACTGGCAGTAATACAAGTTGAAACGATATGCCTTTGTGAAAACATAAGATGTAAAAACAAATCTATGGAATAAAAATCATAAAGCATCTCATATCTGCACCTAAGTCATGGACCAGTGCAGCATTTATACTCACATATGCAACATATCATGACTTTCAGCTTTGTTTCCTACATATTATACCAGTCACCAGGTGTTTCTGTCTTACCACCGCTGTTTCTGTTGCATTATCATCTTCAAGCTGATATTTTAGGCACAGATGAGTCATTAGCACCTTATCATGCACCTATTCTCCAACCCTACCACACCACCCCTCCAGGAGTGGACTGTGTTTACTTAATTGATCAATTAGCTGCTTGAGAAGGCTTCTACTCCTCCACACGTCCCATTTAGCCAGCATTTACATGTGCCAGTTTAATTGTGTCCCTATCTCCTCTCCCAAATTATTTACCTACTCACTCACCCACACTGCAAAACTCCCATTGTCCCCTGGTGACTGATAGTCTGACTGGAATGGCAATGTGCTTCCTTCATCATAATTTTACCCTCTCACTGGAAAATGATAAACAAGGCAAGAAGTTAACTAGATACAAGTTTAACCTACACTACAACAATAGGTTTTGTGCTAAGTACACAGCACACAATTTTTATCTGTAAATGGCAGTGTGTTGTACAGTTGAAATGTTTAACACAATACTGCAGTAAAATGAAAAGTCAGTAATAACCATCAGCAGACATAGAGCAAGAGTCCAATGAGACACTAAAATGAAACCTGAAGTGACAAAACATTTTGCAGGAACAGTGACTTTGTGTTGGTGGTTGACTTTTTACAAAGGATTTGCCCCCCATAACAGTTCAGACATGGGGTCTGCTGGCCTGAGAACCATTTCCAGTGGGTTGACTGGGCATGAAATCAAACTGGCATAACCCTCCTCTTCCATAGTGGATTTGCACGATTTACATACGGCAGTCTTTTGATTGTGCTGGACCACCAACTAATCCTTTGTTCCCAGGAGGGCTTCAACCTAACATCGCCCAATTTGGGTCTGTTATAGACTTGTACTGTCCTCCAGTGGCGGAAAGGCAAATTACATCTTGGTATAGAAAGTACACTATTCGTTGTGGCTGATTCACATTTATGTCAACTGTGCAAATCATTTTTATTGCAGACTACATAAAACAGCATACAGGACAGACAAATTATTATTATTATTAAGATAATAATCATGCATGTATGCTATGTATGATACAAAAACATGTGAATTGCAAGATTTTTTTCTTGTCCTATGGAATGCCCTCTATTTCTATGAAACATGCATGGCAACATTTAGTTAGCATATTATCACTTTGAAACAGCATATTTGTTTAATAGGTATATGCATCTTTAGGTGTTTTTATGACAGTAAAATATATCTTAAGTTCTACCTCCAGTAACCACAAGGTGGTGATAAATCACTGACACCGATGTGCCTATTTCTTCTTTACAAAATAAGAATTCTGAAACATGTATTTTTTTATTGAAATTGATTTTTTTTTAAAGCAACATTAAAATTTTCAGTCCACATGCACTATTTTATTTTTAGTGCTTCATCCTAATTTTAACTTGTCATTTGGGCTCTGTCTTCTCGATCAGCTTAACAGACGGGGGAGAAAAGATGAGTTACTGTTATATTTTCTGGTAAAACAAAAAGCAAGCAAGTAAGAAAGAAACATTTAAAGAATTATTTTAAAAGCAAAATAAACAAAATGGTAAATACCATTTTTATTGTATTTATATCCAATGAACAACAAAAACCAATAAGACTATATATTTAGGCTTCAGTGTTAGGCATTGTGCACTAACACTAACAGCTTAAACAAAAACACTTCTTTTCAATTTGTGCTATGCTAAGAACAGTTTATCCTTTAAAATTGAGGAAATATGAATCTCTTGAATTGCACTGGCAAATAAAAAATAATGAAGAGCTATGAAATTTACTTTTTTATAAGCTTCGAAATCAAAAGAGTAAAGTGAACAACCAGTAAAACAGACCACTAAAATAAATTAAAACTAATTAAAGGAAAGTGTATTATAAATAAATAAATAAATAAAAGATTAATAACAGTGTTAAAATAGTATGCATTTTTCTTTTTACTATACAATGTGATTGAAATTTATATAGTTATAGAAAGTCATATAGTGAAAAGTTTATTTTCACTCTGTATTGTTAACATATATACAGTTCATCATTAATAATAGACGGTGTACAAAATAAGTACAACGAATAGTATGATTTGTATATGGGTTAGAATTTACTATGTGTCTGATGTGTGTAGATCTCTGTGTGCGTAAACAATTTACATAACATTCCCTCATATAGCTTTGGGAGATCAGTAATGACTATGACTAAGAAAAGGGCATAAAACTTTACCTGCTTGGTATGCACTCAAGGCAGCAGTATGGCAAAATTTAGTGTGTGTGTGTGTGTGTGTGTGTGTGTGTGTGTGTGTGTGTGTGTGTGTGTGTGTGTGCATACATGCTCATACATGTGTTCATCAGTACTCTCTCTATCGAGAACACTGGTGAGCTAATGGTACAGACCTCTGTCAGATTCAGGACCCCATCACAAGCATCCAGCCATCAGGGTTCAACCTATCTGCCCATTAACACAGAGGCCTGAGGATGCTGACTAACCACACCAAAAGAGAGAGTGAGCCTGACATAGATCAGGCCTCTCTCCCACAGCGTGCTCACCAGCTTGCACTTTCCAAGGACATTACTGCTCCATTCCACCGGCTCTCCGGTGGCAGGCTATCATTAGTGCACTTGCGAGTGCCCAGAGAGGTGATAGCAGGGGAATTGTGGGCTTTCATATCCACAAGCTGGTCCACGGGATGCCAAGGAGAGTGTGGTAATTTAGCTCAGAGGTGATGGAAAATAGTGGGTTAGTTTAATGACAAGTTTGTGTGGCCATGTAAAAGCACTCATCAGAGAGTGGGTGATGGAGAGAATGGTTGAGAAGCACCAAAATGAAGAGGGAAAAGCGAAACTTTTCACAGAGTCACTGTGTTTGTGTGCTCATTTCTTATTAGAGCATTGGTTTCTTTTTTCTTTACTAATAATGTGTCAACTTACATTTGCATGCAAACATTGGGGCAAACCTGGGAAAATGGTATATTTTGACATTTTAGGTGATAAGAACCAAATTATGTCCTAAATTGTCAATACATTGCTGTGCTAATATGGGACAAAACACTTTAACATTGCACAATGTACATTTATTTAATTTACTTGTTGTCTATGTCTTGCACAGTCAAAGGAGCAGTTCAGGACACATTTCACTGTGTGTTGTACTCGTATGACTATGCATGTGACAAATAAAAAATCTTAATTCTTGAATCTTGAAACAAATAGACATTAAAAACAGCCTGTCTTTGTGTTAATACACCGTAACTTTAAAAGTAGAAAAAACTAAAACTTGAATTGTAGCATAATTGAAAGAACCTTTCATCTTGTTCAGTCATGTAAATGCATTTTGCTTTACTGACCTGCTAAATTTCTATGGCAAATTCTATGGTTTTTACTCTAATATTTTATTAGTTTGCAGATTCATCTAAACCTAAATCGCATGTATTCATTATAAAAACGGTTGACTAATAGTTTAATTTATGCCTGTATTTAATTCTAGTCAAATTATCTTAAATACATGTATTGCCACCTTTAAATATACACAGTACATTAAATTGTCATTTGATGATTAAATAATTTTATGGTCAACAAAGCTCCATAATTTATCTATATTGTTATAAAATGAATAAATGAATGATGTTAATAGATAGTACTGACAGCATAGTCCATAAACAATTAGTGCAAGAGATCTGCCAAAAAGAATTTTACATGATAAAAATGTATTTGTTGCTCATCTGTAACTAATCTTTATTGATCTATATCAAGGTAAAGCTCAAGGATTAAACTGTAAATGAATAATGTCACCATTCATAAATGTTAGTGTGCCTTGTCTGATGCATTTTTTATTCATGTATCTAATTCACTTTGAATTTTATCCCTTAAAAAAAGAAAAAAGGAAAACAAAATCAATCCTCCATCTCTGTCTCCCTTGGCAACAGGTTATAATCCATAGTTACGAGGAGCTGTTGCTAGGTGCGTTGCTGAGATACAGACCCTTCTCTCCACTGGCACTACGTAGGAGGCCACCGGGTCCTTGATGATGGCGGATAGATGAGGGACGGGTGAAAGGATGACAAGAGACAGGACAATGAGGATAGGAAATAGACGTACACACCTGACAGAGCCACAAAGAGAGCACAGAAGAAAGGCTGAAAATGGGAGCAGAGAATAGAAAGTAAACACAAAAAAGATAATATAACAGTCTAAGTGGGCAATCTGCACACCTCCATTTGCCGCAGCTGCATTTTTGTCTCCATGTGTGTCTCTGTCTCCATGTGTGTGTTTGCATCTGCTTCAGAGTGATCCGGGAAAAAAAGGGAATTTGAGGAATGTATTTATATACATATACGGAACAAAAAAAAGAAAAAAAAGGAAGACAGAAAAACCCCCGAAACTTAAATATAAAACCTGATAGACGTGTTACACATCCTCTCATTTTCCCACAGATGTTGCATATGGATATGGAAACAGTTCTGTTTATTAGCGCTCACGGCCATATAACAACCTAAGTTAGCCAAGCTGTCATTTTTTCCTAAGGCTGATTCGATTAGTGTGGTGATGATAGAAACCCAGGGGAGTACTTCCTCCTCATGAGTTTCCTTGTTGGTGGATAGAAAGAGTGCTCTTTGGTGCTGAAGCTGCATGAGCCATCTGCCGCTCCCAGCTCTGATTATCCCTAGCTTCTCCCCCAGGGGGCAGTAGCACCGTGCACACAAACACTTGGTAGACTTAACGCTGCTCTTTCCCCGAGATCAAAGGCACAGCGCTTCTGCAAGCCAGAAGCAGCCACCACCATCCCGTCTGCTTTCTATTGTTTCGGAACAAGTTTTGATATACATATTTAAATTTATTTATTTATTTTTAAGGATTTTAACATGATGTAATGGTATTAGAAAGCAACCTCAAATTCTAGGCTTCTTTTGAATAGGTATTGAGTGTTTACAAGTCTGCCAAGCGAAAAAACACATTGCTTAACACTCCTGACTTTTGGTTTCAGGTTGGGTTACTTGGTGTGTTTTATTAATATTGTCTCATCTCCTGAGGGAGCAAATATCGGGGTTAGCTGGTTGTTAGGTCTTTGGTATATTTTGTGAATATTACAGAAACTTTATATATATATGTATACTACTATATCACTAGTTGAAACATCAACAGTCTTCAGTTATTGACTCATAGTGCTTTGCAAGAAACAAAACACCCCCCCCCAAACTATTATATTTTTACTTCACAATGACCTAACAAACATCTTTTTTTATAGTTTGTGAATTTCCTATCTGCACCCTCACGTCTGTGTTTTACCTAATTTTTTCCATGGCTTAAGTTCTTGGAAATCATAATAAAAGACTTGTAAGAAGTCCTTAAAATGCTCGGCAATTTATAATTAATGAAAATTAATAAATTTGAAATCTCAGTAGTTGGCTGCCTTGTGCGATTACTTTGATGTCTTAATGTACCCAAACAAAATCCAAACAAAAGAAAAATAAAAAGGAAAAATTAATTAAGTGCCTATTAGTTTTTATTTGTACCAAAATGATGAAGAAAATGTATACAAAAATACAAAGGTGTCAGAAGACTGTGTCAATAAACTGATTTTACTTTATATTCCTGTGTTACAATGCATCATATTGGTTTGGATTGGATTAAACAATAGATGGGCCTCTGGCACAGTGGCTGTCCTTCAGTTTAGCAGCCTCTTCAGGCTTTGCGTTGAGGAGGGACTCCTGTTTGTTGATTGGAATGACTTTCCTAATTGGATTCAATTCCTAATTGAAATGTAATAAAAATGCATCAGTAGACGTGGCGCCAACAATTACCTCATGCAAATCTCTTGATGAATTGACGTGAGGGGCGTAATTGCAGCTGTAAAAAAAAAAACACCAAGAAAAAAACGCATTGATTTCTCCTGGAATAACATCAATTCAAATCAGTTCACACATGCTTCAACCTGTGTGAGGAAAACATTTGTCATCGCTCAGTGCTCCTCTTTGCAGGTATACAGGAAAAATGGAAACATCTGTATCCCTTCACAAAGGTATGTCAGTTTGATTGGGCTTGCGAGACATATCCTGTGGAATACATCTATGCATATTCAATTAAGTATTCTCCACACTTCAAGGAGGAAAACAAAAGAAAAATAACTTTGCTATTGTTTTCATGGAGGTGGTGCATTGATTATTTGACTTCTTTTGGTTTGTAGAGCAAAAATATTCTGCTAGGGATATAGCAAAGAAAAACACAAGATCTCTTCTCCACACACATGCGCATGCAAAAGTGTATACTTAGAAAAGCAATATGAATCCTCTGATTCTTAAATTCACCAAATGTTCTGAATATTATCTGCCTGTTGATTTGGCGTAGCAGTGTAGAGTGAAAGGGTTAAGGCATCTTCTGAGTTATTGCCTACTGCTGTAGTCATAGCAACAGGTTAATAAGTAGCTTCTGGATCGTCCTCTGTTGCTGCACAGGTTGCTAAGATACAAATAGCATTCTGGACTCAGTGGGCTGAACTACAAACATCTTTGATAAGAAAGAACTTTAAACATTTAAACGTAATATGTACGGTAAATAGTCATATATGCGCTCAGGGTTGTAAGAAAAGGTGTAAGACTCCAGGATTTCACCTACAACCCCAGTGATTGCATCTACTTGATTTGACCTACCCATGCCAAAAAAAAGGAACACAGCAAAACAAAATTGAACACTTGCTAAATCCAGCTACCTCATACCTTGGAGGCGAGTGGTTGGCCCATGTCTAAAGGTAAACGGGCCAATCAGCTTTGGAACAGAGTGGCTGTTCCTAGACGCGTGTGCGAAACCAAGGGCAAATTAAAGCATTGCCTCCGAGTTGCATCATTCTCCCCTCACAGCTCTATTAGTAGGCTAGCCACAGTGTCTCTTTACGAGAGCTACTCTCAGAACAGAATTAGGCACACTTCCCTGCAGTGATATGTCTTTTTATGAACCACATTGGCATCATGTGTAACAGTCCTTACAGGAACAAACCAGTGTTGAATTAATGGGAGAAATACATGTCTGGATGCCTTTATTTCCAGAGAAGATGACATAACATGACATGACATTTTCTGACTTCTTTAGATTTAATTAATGTTTTGGATATTTTGGCCATCTGAATAGTGATTTAAAAAAATGACAAATAGGCAGTGTCCTCACCTCCTATTATTATCTTAACTTTTCCATCCTTGGCTCATCTCGTCTCCTTTTAATGGAAGCTGAAATAGCATTGATTGAAGAAGATGGACTATCCACACAAACACAATAAACAAACAACAACTTGACTGGAGGAAGCTGTGAGGCCACAGTAGGGAGTAGTGGAGTCATTTTTGATAATAATGCTTGATCCTTCTGATCTCTCTGTCACCAGGCTTCATTCTTTCACTTTAGCTCAGCTATCATTCAGCAATAGCTACTCACTCAAGTGGTTTAGCACACATGTACCCTAGTACACACACACACACACACACACACACACACACACACACACACACACACACACACACACACACACACACACACACACACACACACACTATACAAAGTTGCAGGCTTGTGTGCAGGCTTTGCATAATTATTCAAAAGACTAAGTGATAATTGTGTATCTGTGTGATTAAAATAATTATCAGAAAGTAATAATATATGTGTTATTTATGAGAAATTATGAAATTTCATATACTGAAAGGTGGCAGGTTGACCAACACTGAACTGTGAAAAACCAAGTAAGATTTAAACAAGTTCCAAAGTTAATGCTATGCAGAAACAAAGAGGCTGTATGTTGCACACCCACAGGGTTTTTTGGATAGCATAAGAGACCTGGGGGTCATAAAACTTTAACAAAGGGAAATTCACTTACTGTTAATAGGTAGGAAAAAAAAGTACCCATCACAAGAACCTCTTGGTTTATTAAGATTTTACACTAGATTTTTTCACAGATTTTGACCTCACAAGGCTCATGAATAAATTTTCATTTCAAAGTGAGAAAAGCATCATCAAGTTTTCCATTGCGTGGTTTCAGCCACAGCAGTTTTATTCTGTGTACATCTACAGATGAAAGCAACACTCACTCCAATACTGATTAAAGGCTGATCTCTCCCACTGGGCTCCATGCTGGTTTTGGTTCATTCAATCTAGGCCTTGATTACTCGATTGGACTCATTGATTGAAGGGGAACTTTAATGACCTATTATCTCAAGTGTTAATCAGATGTTGACGGACAGCTCTCTGTGGGACTGGGCATAGCTGAGGACGAGAATGGACGGAACTTGCTGGACTGCTGCTGCTCAGACAAGTTAAGGGTCGAGCAGTAGACATGGTGCAGGCACAGCGCTTGACAAGCTTTCCTCTGGAGCACAAGCTGTGCAGTGCAGTGACATCATCTTCACTTTGCCCGGGTCAGCCATGACTCAGATGTTTTGATGCCTTCTTTAGGCGTACTTTTTTCTTCCCTTAGAGTTACAGTTACAGTTTTACCACCCTATGAACCACGATGAAATGAGAGAGAAAGGGATATGGTATATAAAAGTGAAGGCCTAAGACTGTAATGGTGGTGTTCTGATTTCATTTTGTATTTACAGAATATGCAGTTAGTAAAGTTCCATGAATTCAAGAACTGTTAACCTGAAATGATGGAAAAGCCTGATGTTTGAACAAGATTTAGGTCTTTACTGAGTTACTGATTTAGCTTAGTTTGAAGCTACTTTCCAAATGTGCATAATCCAGGAACGCCTCCAGAATTTTTTCATGGGGGTGGCCAGCAGGTTTTGGGGGATGTGTTTCTCTACAGTGGCTTTATTAAGAAATACAATTAGATTTTAATTAATAATGAGGAATCTTGTGAAAAAAGCATTGATGAACCTTTAGGTGCTCTATTGAGCAAGCGAGGTGTGTTCATTTGTCTCCCTTACTTCCTCACATTACTTACATTTATCTCCCAAACATAAATTTTGAACTTTGTATGTTAACTAGTATTTTCCAGGACTTTTTCTGGACATTTAACAAACAGACTTAGCTGTTGTTGTTGGCCTTCTCAGGCTGCTCTCGGAAAATAAACTGAGAAAAATTGAACTGTTAAAATAATCAATGTAACCAATGTTACTACCAACCTATTAATATAAAAGAAAACTGCAAAAGTATAGATACGAATACATTACTCTTGGTTTAAAAGCTTCCTTTGATTCAGGAGAGATCACATGGACATGTGAGTAAATTATTTTAATGCTGTTTTGGTGGAAAGCATTGTAGACAGAAGACTACATACCCAAGTTTCCACCTTATATCTCCAACTTAAATCTCTTTTGTCTCCACCTTCGCCATGTCTCCCACTGCAGCTCTCTCTTTAATTATCTCCCTTTTCAATCCCAGCATCTTCAAGTCTCATCAATGCTTCTTAATTTCCATCAATAACGCTGCAGCCTTAGCTCTTCACACCTGTCCAGTCGCCATGGCAACCTCACCTCTAACAACAAAGAGCTCTGTAAGACATGGCATGCTGTATTCCCCTTGATTAGATATTGATTACGCTTTTGTAATACATAATAGGATCAAAGGGATTGTGCAGCTTTGCTTGCCCAGGTCTTCTTCACACTTTCAGTTAGTTATAATCTTTTGTTATTTAAGAATCTGCATGTTAAGAGGGATGCAGCTGAAACTTGCCACACTTAGTCATAGCCAATGAGAGCCTCATTCAGAGACTTGTAGATGCATGAAGAAAAAGAGGGAGAACAAATGTAAAACTACAATTTAAAAAGTGTTGACAACAGATTCAGCTTTCTGGGTGGCATAACTTGTGCTTAGTGTTTGCAGCATGTCTCCCATTAAGGGACATGCTAATAGGCCCATTGGAGTGTGCAGAGGCTCCCGGATGGTTGAGTGTCCCTAATGGATGCATTGATAGATTAATGGACGATAAAAGTCAGATGCTAAATGCATGGTAAGTGACAAGAGATAAGTCAATATGGTAAATATTTGTGTAGGGCATAGTTAAGACGTTGAAAGGCTGTTATTCACAATTACCTGCATATAAGCCTTTCCTTGGTATAATGTGGCACATGACATAGATTTAAAAGCTTTTGAAAGTAATGGTCTGGAGTGCTTTTCTGTAAATTACATATTAGTGTCAGCTGCAAAATACACATGATGAAATTGGTTCAATTTATCATAAATCCATTAAAATTGTGTTTTAATGACATGTCCCACATGAGGAAAAAAGGCAGTCTTTTTTTATCTTAAGCTTTAACCGTAGTTTAAGGTGCATTTTGAAAAAAATTAATAAAAAGAAAAACACAAACAAAAAATAAGCTTTATATATGCAATAGAATTTTGACTGTAATATCTGAAGCTTTGTTGTCATTCTTTGGTAAACTGCAAGAAAAAAAAATACCAAACTGCATGTGCTGTCTGAAATAGCCAATTCAGTTCACAAACTGCACTTCTCACTTATAGTGCATTTATTGATGTGAATGATGTGATACTCAAATCCTGAAGACACTTGCTTGAGGACACTAGAAGGATCGAGGCTAATCTTTTTAGCACCAGTTTTTTTCTTATCTGTGCTTTTGCTGTCAGCTACGATATTTGAGCTTCATAAGACCACCCCATCTCAATCAGAATCACCAATAAAGTAAATACACAGAAGAAACACTCCAGCCAGACAGGAGGAGGTTGTGTGTTTGTCAAATTTACACTGAAGATTTAGAAGGATACAAGGCTGAGAGAAGTGCAAAAAACGATTTTTCTCTTTCCGTACTGAGAGAGAAGGGCAGTCAGAATTGAGGATAAACCAAGGAACTGCAAAGAGCCATGTTTGGAACAATCTGACCTTTTTTTTTTACAACTCAAACAAGGATAAAGACAACAAAACGTAATAACTTTCCCCTATCCAATCCATACTTCATGATTATCCCTCACTCCAAAACATTGGGGAAAAAAATGGAACTGTCAAAAGAGTCTTGTTGTTCCATTTTCTTTCCCTTGGCCCCCCTCCTGGAGACAAACAAACAAACCCCTGTTAGCACATTTCATCAGCTTTAGGGGTTACAGAACAGATTGAGTATCGACAACGGTGGCTGTCGAGGCTTATGGCTCAAAGGCAACAGTGGAGGAAAATCTCAGGGGTAGGAGATGCAATCGAAAGGACCAAAATAATTCAGCAGGACTCACTCAAGGAACAATCCAGTTTGTCATGTGGAATCATGGAGTGTCTGCTGCACAATGAGTGCGAGTCCCTGGAGAATCAGCACGGGAGTCAGCATGTGAAAAGCCAAGAGTTAGTGCCCCAACTGGCCACTCTTTGCCTTTTTATCACCTACAAATTTAGCAACCATAAATCTGTTTCCACATGAATGCTACTGCACAGACACAGCAAAGAGACCTATAAACAAGAAATGATGTTCGGTGTCATGGGATGGTTTGGTCATTGATGGCCCCTTGGGTGTCGTACTCTTTTCTAGGAACAATTACTGTCACAGAGTTTTGACGTTTTCCTTCTGCTGTGATGGACAGTTGTGGCTGCTGGAAATTGCTGAACCATGTTGATCTGCAAAGATCTATAGTCCACTGGGGGGTTCAAGTTAGTTGCAATATTGTGTGGTATTTTCATTTCATTGTTATAGGTTCTGAGGCACCTGGTGACTGCTGGGTAACTCTGACAGAGGAGGGGCCTCTGAGCCATAGAATGGACCCTGGCCATATTCTTTGTCAATAAAAAAAATAGCATGAGAAAACTCTCTGATTAATGGAATGACCACCTGCTTCTTATTCACAGATGATAACTGGTACCACAAATTGCACCTGATTTTGTTTCTACTGTAACACCTCCATAAGACAAGGACTGAATATCCATTTCCTTTTAATCAATTCACAATTTATTCCTCTCCCTATTCCAATCTCCCTTTCATTTATTATGCATTATTCGCCCTTTTTAAAACGATTTTCTACTAACCGTCTCATCTAATTTGGTATTCGGATATGGTTAGTGCTGTTAGCTCAATTAATACAATGACATGTCCTAAATGCATTCTCTCCACAATCCAAGTGACAAGACGACACCGAACACTTCACATCTTTGCAAACGGGGTCATGCATTCACATCATGCTAGATCCAAACATTTAGGAGTTATTTAATCGGGCTATGTATATGGATAAAAAAGACAAAGGAGCCTCAGTCTTCTACAGGACTGTGCTTTATTTTAGTCTAAGCAGAATATAATGAACTAGAGAACTACAGAGTTCAGGAGCACTATGGGAAATATCATCCTGAATCAGGGAAACGGACCAGAGCCAATGCTAATTCAAATTACATCTCTGTTTCAAACGAAAAGAAAGAAAACAGTAACTCAGATTGTTCAAGACAAAAAACAAAACAAAATAAATGAGTTTTTTTTTCATTCACTGTAAATTTAAATACCTAAATAGATTGTGAGTTTTATGGCAATGAATAACAACAGTGAAATTAGACTGTGAAGCTGGGAATGCAATGATTCATGGTAAAAATCTTCATGGTGCAAAATTGCCTATGACTAAATACGAACACTTTAAAGGCTCTCATTTGAATGCTTGATTGGAGCAAACTTCTCAGTTATCTGAGTTTGTTTACATTTTGGTCCTTGTAACCAATGGAAATGGTAGTGGATGACCGCATCCTTATTTGTGTCAGAATGAGCTTGAGGCAAAACTGATTCTGGCAGAGTGTTTGTTTCGAAGAACATTTGGCATCCCCAGAATACAGCGTGTCTGACCACTGTTCACAGGTAGTACTGTCAGAGAGAACAGGCTGGGTTTAAGGCAGAATTTCCTCCTCACATAACAAACCAACAAACTGGAGAAAAGCAGTGTGATCTACTTTTGGCACAATGTCTTCAGTGGATGGTGTCACATCAGATAACAACCTGTGGAAGAACTGTCCCATGAACAAAAAAAGATATGAAAATCAGGTCAATAAATACAATTAACCCTTCAAAAGATAAGGCAAAAAAAGGACATAGAGAGAACTTCATTACAGGAAAGCAACAATGGCTTAAACATAATGATATATGGCAGCATAGGTCCCCAAAACAATCTGATGGCAAAGTTTGATTTTTTTTTTCTTAAAACAACAAAAGGCCCCAAAAATAAAATTGCGTTTGAACATGCAATTCTGATCCTTTTAACCTCAGTTGTGCAAAGGACCCTTTTTTCTGAATCCACAAAACCAGTACCATCAATCATCCTTTTACAGTGCAGTTTGCTAATTCTTGTATTGATGTAAGAGCTTTCATTGAGCAAAATCTCTTTGAACTTTCCAATCCACAAGGGATTTTACACAGGGATTGTGCAGCCAAAAAAATTTAATGAAAAAAAAGAACAATGATCAAAGCACATCTGAATAAACCTCATGACAATGGGTCTATCCCAGCTTCAACCGATAATAACAAAACAAAAGAGAGAAAATAAAGACGTATTTTCGAACATGAGTATAAAATCCCATTTCTGAACATCCGTGCTTCACTCTACAAGAAATAAAATCATTTTATCTTCTGTTTTTGATAAATTATTTCATAGGTTCCTTTTCTTAGTTTCACTGAAATATATTAACTATTCTTTATTTTTTTCTGTTTGAACATGATCTATTGTACGGCCTATAAAGAATGTTTAACAGAATTGAAAAATAAGCTATATTGTATGTACAGGTGTAATGCAGCTGTGTGGTCAGGAGAGCAGTGTCAGACTGGGTCAAGCAAGCAGGGGGTTCTGCTGGGATCAACATAGTTCTCTTGTTTGTCCCCTTCCTCTAAACTCAACCTAACCGTGTTCGTATATTTTAAACCATGTGTATTAAATGTTTGATTCCAAAATGGTTTATGTACATGTTGAACACACTGTAACCTGGAGTTTTATTTTCTAAAACTAGCGTCTTAAATGCTGTAAAGCCTCAACTTTTACTTCCAAAGAATTTAAAAAAGAGTGGTGCTGGCTGATGGTTTTTTTCACACTGTCAAGCGGAAAGCATGCAGATGGATGAACTCTACTGTCAGTGTCATATCTGTTCATCAGCCCCAACTGGACTAATCCAATTACGGCACAGGCGATCTTTCTTCTGTCAGAAAAATCATGACATGTCGGTGTACACAGAATCTTAATTACCGGATCACTTCAGGGCCATGGCTTAGGTTTGACACTAAGTCAAATACTCTCTAAGCCTTGGCCAGACACTTAGAGTTGTAGGATGCATGTTCACAGCCCAAACCGAAGGGGCTTATAAGGACTAAAACTCTCCTAAATCCCTGCACTGCTGTGGATACATTTTATATTGACATCATTGTCCCACAGAGTTGGGCTTCTCAACACAAGTTGCTGTACAACCTTCCTCTGTTTTTTTTGTATTTTATAGTCTATTTACATTAAGAAATTAAAAAAGTCTTTGTCTTCATTTCTTTCAGACATGTTTCTGAACATAATTTCATACTTTCAGCAAATCACTGTGCAGTGTTGGGTTGATAATGGCATCTTTTGTGTTTCTTTGTTTCTCTTTGAATGGGATGGTAATACTATAAATCCAAAGCACAATATTAGGTGGTTCATCAGCCCTTCTGCTGGCTCAGGACACCCCACAGTGACATGTGATCGTACAGCTTCTGCTGTCCTCATATTTATCTACTCAAATGCCTTCAGGATAAGGGGTAAGGCAAGGCTCTGAACCTCTCCACTAATCATGACATCATAGTCCCTGATGCCCTGAGTATTGGGAGTGATTTTGTGGAGTTTCAGTTAAGCACACAGCACCCCCACCACCCAGTGCCTGCTTCCACTATTTCCATTGCTACCTTTTTCAATACAAAATCTCATTTCCACAGCAAACCCTCGCTGCGTTAAACCAAGATGCTGAAAAAGCTTTCTCCCAAAGCAGCTATTAAATGAGAAGCATTAATTTCTTCCCTCCTGTCCAACAGGTTCCTTTAATTATCGCTCCACTTTCAGTCAATTACATTTCACTTCCTTTCCTTGACAATCACTGCTATTTTAGGGTGAGTGTTATGCACCCAGGGGTGGGAGATTCATTCTCAAACAGACTTGTGCTCTGCCCTGCCATTGGCTGGGAACCTCTAAGGATACATGCTCCTTAAGCAGACAGATCTTGTGAAAAGTGGTGTAGTGGCAACTGAGGAAAGGGGCATACTTCATACTATAGAACCTCCAAATTTCTAGGTGCATAAGCCAGAGGCAAATGGTTTAAATGCTCACAAAGAACTGACTATACCTAAGTATTACTTTTGCTCATCACTGATTGAAAAATGGCAAATAAAGGCAGTACAGTATGAGAAGATAGAGAAGATAAGCTTTACCTCTTTGGGGATATTTATACTTTTTCATGTTCACATATATATTTTTTCTTTTGCCTAGCATGCTAAATATTATATTCTAAGAACTTATTCAAATCCTATGTATTTCTTTTGGCAAAAATGCTTAGTTACATTTTCTGTTTGTAAGCTGGACGGCAAATATCAAATCACAGTTTGGCAACAGCTTGGTAGTGTGCCTGCTGGGTTGACATTTGTCTGTGATTTTAGAGGTGAAACATAGCCTCAGTCTGCTCTTGTCTCCAGTCCAGGCTAAGGGCAAATCAGGCAAGAGCCTCTTTAATAAATGGGTAATGAGAAGATCTATTTTCTTTCTATTTTTTTCCTCATTTTGGTAGTTTCAGTGCAGTTCTAGTGTTTCACAGCTATTTCTGCTTTTAATGCACAACACTTCAGCAACATTCTCCCTGGAGTGTAAATGTAATAGGAGCACCCGTTTTAAAAATGTTGAAGTACTGATTTCACATTGCCTAATTTAGCCCTGGCATAGCAGATATGCTACATGATCGCTGCACTGTTAGCCAAGCAGACAGCAGGATACTAGGCTAGGCTGAGTTTTGGCTCACTGGGGACTCAACCTGCCATTAGTAGTGGGAACTAGTACAGCATCTGGTATAAGACAGAAAAGATTACAGGATCAACCATGCAAGGTTCGTGTTGGAAATGTATTCTAGAGATGGCCAAGACAAGCAGAGGATATTGCATTGCTCATGGAACATTAGATTTCCCATTGATTAGTTCAGCTTCACTTAAATAATGAGCATAAATGGTTTGTAGAACATGGCTTTGTTTTTACCTACTTCACATTAATTCACGAAGCTCCTTCTATCAGTAACACATGTCAAATGAAATGACAGAGGGAGGGCTGGGTTTTACCTTACAGTATTTAAAGGCAATCCTTAAGAAGTCCTTAAGAGCTGATATATATTCAACCATACTCATTCAACCATATATGTATGTATGTATGTATATATATATATATATATATATATATATATATATATATATATATATATATATATATATATATATATATATATATATATATATGGTTGAATGAGGTATGGTTGAATATATATCAGCTCTTAAGGACTTCTTAAGATATATATATATATATGAATGAGGCTATAACTTGCAGGCATCATCTTCTGAGATGCAGTGTTGCTGCTGAAAGAAAATTCACATCAACAGGCCTCACAGCAGCTAAACAGTAACAGAATTGAGGATTTCTAGTAAAAAATGTTGGATTTGACCCAGTTTTAAGCAACTATTGCTGCAATGTTTGTGATAGAAAACAAAAACTAAATCAATTTTGCTACCTGCCCTTCTCTTTTAGTTTTTGGTCAAATTACTCTGCAACATTAAAACCTTGCTATGATATGGAAGGTTTTATCCCTCATCCTGCATTGCCTCTTCGGTAAATTCGGCTACATTATTGGTGCCAGGTCAGCTGTCACCAGCCTTGCCAGGGAGTAGGCGCAAACATAATTCTCCCTAATCTTCCTTCTGTCATCCATGTGCATGCAGGGGACCATCTCTCCCGTCATTTGGTCCAAGTGATTATCCCAGTGATTTTTCACTTGGTTGCTGCTAATGTATAGAGGCTGATGATTACAGTGTGATTAGGGAGAAAGGTGAAATAGCATGTCTAATGTGGTGCGAGAGATAATTGAAGGGTAGTGAGCACAGGCATTAGGTAGGTTCGAAAATGCTGCTCCAACGGGAGAGCCGCTAAACAATTGTGCCGTGATTTAGAAAGGCATGGCTGCTCTTAGGGCGGGAGAAAAGGAAGTGCTACGTGGAATGTTAATATCAAGGGCTGAAATTAGTACCTTCAGCTTTTTCTTTAAGTGGCAAAGGCAGTATATTAAAAACTATGAAATCTGCTGGCACATTTAATCAGTCCCTTCTTTAGTGATTTGGACCAATTCTGGTCTGATTTTCTATTTCAACAAAAAAGAGGGAGAAGAAGACTCTCATTACTTAACATGAACTCGTTGGACTGGTGCCTAAAGTATTAACTTGAGGTCCTACTTGACTGTTTAATCTGTTTTTGAAAGCATATAACACAGATTATGATTAGATTATGTATATTGTTTGCCACCAGAGCTTGATTAGGGTTTCTAATTGTTTTGGTTAAATCATCTTAAATCACCTACCAGCATCAGCTTAAAGGATCTCGGTGTGATGAGTTCTTGACTTCCCCTCTTCTCCCCACTCTCTCCCTGCTCTTGTCTAGCCTTGCCAGCTGTCAGTGCTTAGAGGGCTGGTATATGGATTTGAGCTGGTGTTCGGCGGAGAAAATTGGGAAGTGCTCGTGGTGACTGAAACAGCATCGCTCCTCCCCCTAGACTCACTCGAAACATATTGATCTGGTTTTAGAGAGGAGCCTGCTTCCAGAGCTGTAAATTGGTAAAAAACAGAGGCTACAGGACTCTGAATCAAGACACGACACTACTGGAGTGCCTGGCATCAGTGTCAGTGTAGCTAAAGATGAGTTGAATGATTTTAAGAGTGACTGTTAGAATTATCTTAGATCGAGGCCATTAAGCCCTCCTTTTTACCATGGACTTTATGAATAATGTGTACATTACGCAGGTCAGGGAGCATGTTAACAGTGGAATTAACATTACACAGGTAAATGTGCTCTAAAAACCGGCACTCCTTTCCTGCAATACAGAAGTAAATTGAATTCATCTTTAGAGAAATTTGCCAACAGACAAGAATTAATTTTTCTCAGTCTAGAGTTTTGCAGCAGCTTCAGTGGACACACACATATCCTTGACATGTCACTCAAAATTTGTGGCTGCTTATGATGGGCATACTTTGTTTTTTTGAGAGAATGCTGATACCACAAGAGCCAATTCATTACTAAACCAAGTACATTCTGCTGGCAGTTACAATAGCTATCACTTTTTTCTCCTTCCCTCTTTACTCTTTCGGTCATGACCATCCATTTGTCCATCTCACTTTTAATCATCTCCTTTTAGAAGTTTGTGGCTTCATATTTCACACTTCATGTAGCAATACAAAAAGGCCAACAACAAAAAAAAAGACACCCCATGTCCATTTTACTTGGTCTTTACAGTGGATTGTCGCTTGAACACAAAGGCCAGTGAAGCCTTAAACATCTGCACCCTGTCCAGCACAGACATCAGTAAAGTCAGTCTTTTTTTTCTTCTTATTCTTTTGTTTTCTTCCAGAAGATCATCTCCATATCTGTCAGAGAGTGCGGTGACTTGTACATCATGATGAGCGCGATATCCAGTGGCTGATACGTTAACATCCAAGAGAAAGAGAGTTGTTGCGTACAGGGGCAGATGAATGTTTCCCCCCACACCATCCCACGCCTCTTTTGCCCCATTTTCATTACAACTTCAAGTATTTTTTTAAACAACAGCAAAAGTTAGCAAATCTACACTTTTTTTTTCTAGTCTACTCTACTATTCTACAACCTGGTGCTAAAGCAGCATCCAGAGCAAAAGATCAGCCCCTATACTACGTTTCCATGTCTTTTTTATACATTATTTCCATGTTCTTTTATTCATACTTACAGTAGGCCACTGGATATTGATTTAATGTTTTTTTTTTTTTTTTTACTACGAGTAAATTGTAATACTTGCAGCTACAAGGTATGAGTTTTTAAATATATATTTATATATTTATATATTTATATTCTTTTAAAAAGCGTTTAGTCCTTTGGTCCCTATTTCCTAAGGAATGATGCATGTAAATTATCCTGGATTCTCCACTTTTCTCCTTTTCTTCTTGTTTTCTTCTTCGATCCAGAGCTTGCCCTGTCACAGAGCACAACACCTGTGTAGGCACAAAAACCAAAATGGCAGCAGGCTGGTGTGTGTGTTTGTGTGTTATTTGTGTGTGTGTGCGCACACGCATGAGTTTGCTTCAGTTCTTGTGTTGGCATTTGCACTTATTTATACATGTACAAAGTTTTTTTTTCCTTTTTTTTTCTTTAAGTGTAGCATTTTTGAAATGTGTATGTTTGGTTTGTTTTCTGTGTGTTTATCTATATCCTGTGTCAGTATGCATGCTTTGAGCATAATGAGTCTATAAAGGTTTTTTTTTTCTCCATCATGTCTAAAAAACAGCAGCAAAAAGTTGGTCTCTGCAAAAAATCTTCTTCCACAGACGCCAAAGCAAAAGAGGAAAAAAAGAGGCATTTGCGAAGAAAAACTAAAATAAATAAACAAACAAAAAAACCCGACAACTCTGGGATCCTTCTCTCAGTCACCCAATCTTTCAGCGGCTTTCCAGGAGGATCAAGGGACCACCCTTCCTTCATGATATGTAGCAGAGCAAGAAGTCTTTGTACTTTTACTGCACTTGTGGAAATAAGGTGTTGTGGCCCTTCATCCTATGACACACAGAGAGAGAAAGGAAGAGAAAAAGACAGGAGAGAATAAGGAGAGTGGATTCAGTGGGGCTGTGGCAAACATGCTCAGGGTTGCTGGCTCCTGGTTATCACACAGACTGACAGGCACAGCCAACAGCATGAGAAACAGACGGGGAAGAGAAAAAAAAAGAGGAGCGTGTCAATCACAACCAGAAATAAGTGGGCTAGAGGTGGGGTGGGAAATTTGTGTTTTAACCATATGGAACAGACATCTACACTGTGACAGCACTAATCCAGCGAAGGCCTAATTTAAACTGACTGCATCTCCCTGATTGGAAAAAAAAAAGTTGCCCGAGATGTTGCTGCCATTCATCTTTTTGTTAATTCATTACAAACAGGCTACAAAGGAACAAGAAGGAAACATAAAGAAAACGAGACAAGTGTGTGTGCAAGTTCTAATATTGCAATAATTAGAATCACGTAATAACTGACAGTTGTCCATTATGAAAAAGATACATATTTCAAGAACTAACCTCTAATTAGGATAGCATGAAAAACAACTCCCTTGCCTTTGTGCTGGATTGATATGCTGCACTGTTACTAAATGTGTCTGTGCTGTCGAGCTTTGGGTTGATAAAAGATCTAGTTTACAGCCTATCATCCCTAATATGTTGTGAGCTATGATGTGGGTGAAGAAAGGCTATGAAATCACAGCAAATCACTCTCTGAGAGTGAACATGAAAGGGTCTGACTTTGTGACGAGAACATGCGCCCAGACGCTCTTTGTTCTACCTTTCCATTCCTGTAAATGAGCTTGTTACCATTTCATAATAGATCTGCTTTTTAGATGGGGGAGCAGCGATTCAAACTTATTTCTTATGTGTGCCAAAGCGAGCCCGGCCATTAGCAACATAAAGCACTAACAGTCCCAATTACAGATGCCCTATTTTATAAGCCATTCGCAATTCTCCCTATACATGTAGCTGAGTAGAAACACACAGTGGCTTTCAAATTGATCATTTTTCCCCCAAGTAAACAGCTTCTTTGAAAACATCACAACTGTTTCATGCAGTAACTTTGTCCAGTAACAAAGAATTTCTTTCTTTCTTTTTCCTTCACAAGCTTTTAGTCCTAATATTATGCCTCCGCACAACACCACCTACTTGGATGGCTCCATAAATGACACCTGGCAGTTAGGAGGCATAGCTGATGCCAGAAAAACCTTATGCCCCCTGGCGTGCCTGGCTAGACACCCCCTGAGTTCACTGGATAGACTAAGGTTGGGAGAGTCGCCTGCAGGGCTTCTGAAATAATAGGGTAGAATGTGCTCAATGAAAACTACTAACGCTTATCAGTCTTGGCCTTGAAGGTTGGAAACAAACTCACTTGCAAAGAAAGGACCTTTTCACTATTAATTTGTATGCTGCTTTTTTGTACACATAGAGCAAAAATTGTACTACATACAAGCAGCAAAACCGAATACCTAAATTATGCGACGCTAGAATCACACTAAAAATATAACAAGCAACAGGCAGCCACAAATAATCATTCCAGGTATTTGTATTTCATTCTATCTTTTGTACCCTACTTACACCTCTCTGTACAGTATGGTGTATGGTGGACGGATTTTGGGTACGCGGGTCTGTAGTGCCGCCAGCAGCTTTTCTATCACTGTGTAATTGGTTTGCACCCTCATAAATAAATAAATGGGAAGTGATTCTCGTGTTAGGCAAACAAAACAATCTTGCTGAAGTACTCCCTGTGCAGATGGAAGTAGACTGTCAACATTTGCCTGTGCTCTCTGTGTGAACGTTAGAGATTTAATTGGCTTCACAAACATAGGGTCATCTTGGCCATCTCTCAACTAAACAGCTGTCGAACAGAGAGAGAAATAGGTCCTTTTTGAAAATAAGTAGACTTAAAGAATAAAAGTTTTCTGGAAGAAAAAACGCTTCGTGATGTGAATGTGAAGAGATAGAGAAATCGAAAATACAGTACATCCATACACATGAACCCCACAAGAGAAAGTAAAACATCACAAGGGCACACATTACAATAGCACATAGGGTTAAAGGCCACTTCCAATTATAATCAACCAACAAGTCAGCACGTCAGTTACAGGTACCAGCCATGAAAGGCATCGATTACTGCACTCCACAAACTGCCAATATACAATATACAGTATATATAAATATATATAAAAGTAGGGCAGAATATAAAGAGAGAGTTTAGAGATATCAATCAACGCCACGTCATGCAACGCAGTCACAGGCCCACCACATGACGTCATCCAAAAGAAAATGACACCATGGGTTCAACTTACAGCTGAGGGAACTTGGCCCCATGACAGGTGTGGGGGTGTGTGGCTATAGCGGAGAAAGGCCACCTCACACTGTGATTGGCCTTGTCAGGTTGCCAGGTTGGTAAGGGTGCAAAAGAAGGAAAGAAACAATGGGATTTTCTTTTCCTCAAGTCAGAATTCAAAGCACCCCATCTATTTGTTCCATACTCACTTATTCTGCCTGACAAATCAAATGAGGTCATTATAGTTATTACCATAAAACTGAAAAAAAAGACAAGTAAAACAGAAATAACAGAGCAAATAATCTTCAGTGCAGCACAGAAAAAAGCCTCTTTGTACTTTAGTGTGGTGGTGAAATATTATTGGGTTGACAACATCTGCAGGTTAAAGGTTTGAATTGATGTTTTTATATTCACAAAGATAACCCTTACGGCAGAAATGCATATTTCAGAAACTTGTCCTGTCTACAGTAATTGGATTTGCCTTGCATTGTTTGCTATGAGGGTGGCTGTACAGTGAGTGCTTCAGGTTTTTTGCATTAAGTTTATCTTTAAGACACAGAACGCAATTTCAGAGTAGCAGGGCTCCTGAGACCAGAAAAGGAGAATGCTGTCTGATCGTGTTTTTAATTCAACTTCAAAGCAAAAATTTTCAGTGTTACAGAAAAAAGGCCTTCTGAAGTTATCTACATATTGAAGTTTTTACCTATAAGGAACACACACATGCACACACAGAAAATCATCATTCAAGTTTCATCAAAGTTTTTCATCATAATAATGCATTAGGGTTGGAATTTAGAAAATTAAACAGTTGAACTTTACTTACTTTAAGCCCAACAAGCCAATGTACTCTCTCCTGCTATAAATAAATGCCTGTGCAATAATTTAAAAGAAAATACCTAGAAAATATACACTTTGTTTTTATCGGCCATGATTTTTAGGAATCTATTAACCTAATAGCTCAAATTGACTTCAAAAAGCTAATGCATTTATTTCTTTAATATTTCAATGGATCACTTATTATTGGTCTGTCTATTAGTTTAAAACAACCAAAGTGGTGTAATTACATAAGCAAAACACAAAGATGGCACAATGACAGAGGGATACATTGAAAAAACACGTACGCACACATACTGAGTAAGTGACAGAATGTCATTATGGGAAACGTGTTTGCTTGGAGCCATTCTGAAAATATTTCAATGACTGTCATGTCATTCAGTGCTGTTGTATTTTCCATTTGCTCCTAAATCAAATTCACTCACTCCTTTTCTCTTCTTATGGTATCTTCTTAATTAGCGAGGATAGCTCTATTCAAATTATATCAGAGAACTGATAAAGGGAGCTGTATCAGTATAGGATACCACCTTCTATGAATGCTTTTTAGTAGAACAGAATAGAATACCAGAATAGAATACATGCCTGTGTAATTGTAATACAAAAGTTTCCAGGCAATTGGTTTACGATGTATTTATATTGTCTTTTCACTGACAACTGTAGTTTGTATTAGATAGGCAATAATTAAATGAATTATTTGAGACTAGATGCACCAATCTAACTTTTTCCAGGTACAATAGGCATCACCCAATACAGCACTCCTATCTGATAGCAGTGTTAAAATAAAGAACTTTATTCCACCTAATTTTTTTTAATTAAAATGTAACAAATAAATGCATGTCATTTTACTGACTTTATGACCATGGATTAATTTGCACTAGTCTAGTTTCAGCTCAATATAAGAGTTATTAGACTGTTGCACGCTAGTTTCTCCTAATCTCAGGACAGTACATTACACCTCTGTAAATGCAATAAAAGTTTTCCAATAAGTGTAAAATCAAATATAATGAGACAGAGAGAGACTGAAAAGCTTAAAGCATTGTTATTAAGGATTGGCAGTCATTTAAACACATTTGACTACAGTTTACATTGAAGTAAAAGCCAACCTTCAAACTTCAAACCTTTGGTTGTTAGGTTCCTCAATGTTATATAAGCTCCCATGTTAGTAACTATTGCCATTCTGCTGAAAAGGGGAATAATGAACACAGGCTAATAGAGGACTGAACTGAATAGATGAGCCTCACAGATCTGCTTGTTGTGACTAATACCTGATCCAGACTTTCAGTCAGGATTGGCCCAGTACCCAATTTAAATATCAGATCGATGCATCCCTATATGTTACAATGGAGAATTATTCTATTGAGGCCTTAAGCAATCTGTATTTTTATTGATTTTTTTTGAAGCTCTCACATTTTAAGGTACCTAATAGGGAGCTGTTGACAGAAGATTTCTTGCAGCAGATACACTAAGGTCCATAAGTGTGAAGACAGTGGCACAATTTTTTTTTTTAAAATTTTGCCTCTATACACAAACACAGTGGACCTAAAATCAAACAATGAGGTGTGTTTTCAAAACAAACTAACATATACTTTAATAAAAGTGTTGTTTGTAATACTTGGATGACTGGCTGAATTCTAAAACCTGGACATTATCAAATTCTGTGTTTCCTTCCTTGAGATGCTCTGCAGGCCTTTATTAATTTTAATGGCCTCTTTCACTTCCAGTGACAATGACGCTCTAGACCTTTTATTGGGAGTTCAAGTTACCAAGTGGAATTTCAGTACTTATAATCACCTACACAAATACTTAATTTTTCATGCAATAGCAGGAGAATAGGCCTCATCTGGCCAAGTGTTTGTCAATCAGCTGTCTTTTGGGCCTTTGAAATTGGGGGACTATGTAAAAGAATGTCATAACAGTGTTACTATGCATGCCACTATGCATCCGTGTTGTTGTGGAAGCATTAAAAATGACATTTCCATGTATGTTAATTTCATAATAAAATATACAACACTATTTTCACTTCATAAAACATCTCTATAACCCTTGGTTACAACTAAATAGTTACAATAGAGCAGGATTAAGCTAAAAACACAAAAACAATATCTTAGATTAATAATTGTTTATAAGTACAAGTCTTTGAGTGAACAAAGGCTTTTACATTATGGTTGTCCCATACATGCTGATTGTATGAATCACTGATATCTATGGATATATAGAAAGGCCAGTTTTCTGTATCCTTTAACACTGAACACAGTGTTGCATTCTAGTGCACCAAATGCAGAATGCCAGAGGAAGCCACAATGGGACTGACAAATACTGATAAATATAGAGCACAAACATTTAAACATGCTGCACTTACTCTTAATACTCATTAGATGTCTGAATTGACTGTATAATTGGTGATCTTCTAATTTTTTTTCTTTGATAAAGGATCAGCTTGTATATTGCCAAACAGCTGACATAAGTCTAATGCTATTTGAGATAAATTATTGCTTTTGGAAATTTGTTGCTAAACAACTTGTATCGATTTCCAGTGGAGTATCCAGTAGACAGGTAATTATGCACAGCTAGGTATTGATGATGTCATTTACTTGCCCTAAAGCATCCTGCAGGTCCAAGTTAGACTAGACTAGACTAGACTCCCAGAAGTAGACATAAAATAAATCTGTGCAGCAGGGAAACCTGGCAGAAATCACCAGAGGTTTTTGTGAAAAGGTCGTGTAAAATCTAGAAACATTGACACTTCTTGATTATCTTGATTATAGAACTATGTTTTTCTGACTGTAAGTAGTTGACACATTTTGTGGACTAATTTCTCTGGCATATAGATGACTCTGTAAATTTCAGTATTTTATTCAATGATGGGATTTTATTTGGTGGAATAACGGAAGGTTGAGAGTTTATTTTCTTTTTGTGCATCTCAGTACAATAACCCCCCTGTAAAAAGCATCCCACACTTTCACATTTTTTAAAATTTGAAATGAGCAGAGAAATTCATAAAAGCAAGCTTGGGAAATGTTATTGTGTAGCTCATTTCATTACATTCTCAGTTAATACTCAAATGCAGTTCTTTATTTACACAATTTTTTTAAATTCATTTCTGCATTTCTGCATTGAAAGTATACAGTATTACTTTATAGTTGCTCAGATAATAAGTTTGAATTTTGGGAGCAATCAACATTTTCATTAGAAGTTACAATGACATTTGCGGGAGTAAGTTCACAAACATTCTAGTCTTCTGTATTGTGTCCTATGTACTGCACTGATAATATTGTAAATTCAATTCAATTTTGTATAGCGCCAAATCACAACAGGAGTTACCTCAAGGCGCATCCATACCTTTTTCAAGTGAAGTAAAACGCTTTAGAATGGGATGGGGCATTATAGCATGGGTGTTACTGTACCTGGGTATGGATAGCAGACGAGTCAGTAAGGTCGGTTGGCATCTTTTGGCCGCTTTAGCTGCACCTTCAGCCTCTTCATGCCTATCTGAAAGCCATTCATGGCCTGGATAGCGGCTTGAGCACTGGATGGGTTATCAAAACTCACAAAGCCTGGGACAAGTACACAGAACAGGAGAGAGACGGGGGCAGAAAATGGGAAAATGAAAAAAGAAGGAAGGAAGAAAGAAGAATAGGGAATATGAGAGAGACATGAAAAAGAGAAAGGGATCGGTTAAGGAACAAAGAGGAAGACAGGTGAGATGAAAGAAGCAAGAGAAGGAAAAAATACCCTTTTTAACTCCCAACAATGGCAAAACAATAGGTCTTTGTTTTCGCTTTTCAGGCGATTAATTGAAAATCTCCGAATTAAAAAAAAGATTAAACAAAATACCAGAAAGGCTAATAACATAATAACACAGATATAAAAAAAAAGCAAAGGAGTACTATTAGAAACTGGGTGTTCAACCTGAACAGAGAACAAAAAAAGAAAAAAAAAGGTGTTCAGAGATATGAAAGAGAGAAAAGGAGTCTAGTATTATGTGTAGCGCAAATGTTGCGCCTGTAAAAGTAAACTGTGTGTTGAGCCATACAACTACACCAGTGGTGTGTGTGTCTCTGTGTGCGTGTGTATACATATTTTCATGTATGTGACTGCATCTAAGTAAGGAGCAAAGGGCATCGGGGACGTGACGAGATGCTAGGAGCAAGGTGTATAGGACGGAGGTGCCTGCTGCTCTGAGTTATCACCTGGGTGTCGAGGCGGAATGAGCCCACAGCTTTCCACACTGGGACTCCTTGCCTGGTCTTATCAGACACCTATGTGATTGACGGCCGGAATTTTCCGCCTGCCAACTGATTTGATCACACCGCTATGGGTCCAATTTAATTTGGGGGGAGAGGGCAGGCTTTTGTCAGTACGGGTGAGATAAGGCTGCTGCTTTTACAAACCCTTTAAACAAACTGAGCAGGGAAGGGCCTGTCAGTTGGTAGTGATCCCCCCTCCCAATCCTACAAACACATCCATGCCTACACTATCCCTGGCTTTAATGAATCTCCATACCTCACATTTACATCCACATGCCAAATAGGTGATAGGATTCTAGGGGTCAAAGTAAAGTATAAAAGGACAAAGACTACCCTGCAAACTCTTGAATTCAGGCACATAAAATAAACAAGGAGAATACAATATTTGAGTGTGCTCCTGATTTAAACTGTTTTCTTGAGGTTGATGTTTCATTCCTGTGATGTGGCATGGAGTGTGTGTTGCTGTACAACTCAATACCCCAAACACTTCTACCGCTTGAAGTACAGCTCTTCCCACAACCATCCATATAAGCAGAATGCTGCAAGCTTTGTATTGTTATACATTTCTAATAAAAACACACACTGAGGAGCAACAGGGAAAATCTAAGTCGAGGGGCCAGGTTGAACAGATTAGATTACTGCAGGAGTGATTACCCCCCTAACCCCCACCCACTCACCCAAAATACTGAGATGACCAGAAGACTCACACACAGTAGTGGCGTGCAGTATGCAGTAATGATTTTTTGTACAATGACTTTATTTGCTTATTTGCTGTGATGATTAGTTTATGTTCTTAAGTACTGACAAACTATCTATATGTCCTTTTGTTGAACATATAACATAGCTGTTTATGGATGTAAATGTACTATATGTGCACTTTCGAAGCAAACAACAAACATGCAGAGGCAACTCGTCTTGATTTAAAAATAGAAAAGAGGTACTAAAAGGCAAAATAAAATGGCAAAAAACAAACATGTAGAAAGGGTAAGACGTTTCAGGTGTTCCCTAGGTTAGCTGCATCTTCTTGTTTTCATTTTTGCACCGTATTTAACGTGCTTCCTGTGCGTATGTGTTACGCCATTCTGAGAAGACCTTTTGAAATGTATTTTTGAGCTAATTCCACCTAATTCCACTTAACAAGGTAAGCTTTGATCACTTTTTAAATGTCAATAGCAAGTGACTGAATGCAGAGGATTAAGACTAATTTTGTATCAGAGCCCAGGGTTAAACCAAACATAATAATAACCATAATAATAATATAGCTCTTCATCAGTGAATATCTATGGAGTTTACAGATTAACCTTAATATATGTTTTATTAATTTCTGAGACTCAATAATTCATTAATGATTAAAAAAAAGCTTTGTAAAATTATGTATTTTATAGTTTACAATTATACCAAAGTACATTACAAAAGACTGCACATGCAACTGTAGCATGCATCTTTTGCGATTTCTTGCCATCTTATTTTTTTAATTGTTTTGAGGTGAAATATTCCATCTCACCTGCACAAGTGTTTAATATCACTCCACATCACATATTGATATCCATTTTTCATACTGCAAATAAATGCACTAAACTAAATAGACTAAATTTACAGTTATAAATCCCTTACGAGTATACTGTTCAAGGTTACATCCTTTAGAAGTAAGCATATTCTTTGAGTGTGCCTCCAGTGACCTCCTTTTTTATCACATTCAAATTCTCAAGCTTCTCTGTAAACACTTGGGTAAGAGAACGATCTGTGATTATCTTCTCACAATATGCCAAAACAAAAAAATGAGGTAACACATGCATACATATGGTATTTCTGTTCATTTGCTTACAAATAGCCTTCTGCCCTGACGAGCACTTGGAGAGAAAAAAAAAAAACAGAAAAAAATCTTGGCTAACTAAATGTCATCTTACAGACTGCTTTATTTAAATGTTACATATATAAATAATTAGCCTGCCAAAATTTGAATACACACCACAGTGCTTTGGACATTTTCTGTTTAATTAACAGTAAGGTCACCTAGTTTAGATGAGCGCTTCTTATTTGGTAGCCACTGTAATTGTGCTTTGCATAATTAGATAGCTAAGTATATTTTCTTCTTCATTCAATAGACACTTTATCAGACAATCCACCTATTCACTGTGATACAGCTGTGTACAGTGCGTAGATGCACATATAATGTATTTACACATGTCTGCATTTCCAACCATTAACCACACTATCGAGACTAAACTCACACATTTTTAAGATGAAGTGTTCCAAGTTCTTAGATGCATAATAACTTATCTCCCCTAATGCACAGCATTCTGCCTAATTTGTTAATGTCCTACGAAAGAGCCTTGGGGCTCCTGCTATAAAAAGGAGGGAGAAATTACTTTTTTTAAAAAGCCACAAAAGAATCATGGGTTGAATTGATATTTTTCAGCTAAAATCTTAATTACTTGCTATGAAAAATAAGCTGGGGAGGCTGATGAAGTTGCCGCCCCTTTGTCCTTCTCCCTTGTTGACTGACAGATAGTGATAGTGAGAGGCATATGTTTATAGGAGAAGACACACAGGGAGCTAGCCTAACAAAGAGGGAGAGATGAGAGAAGAGAGGAAAGAGGAGGAAGCCTCACAGACATGCCATGGTGAAGTGAAACTGAAAGAAAGCCAATGCTGGAAATCTCTCTCTCTCTGTCTCTCTTGCTCTCTTTCTCTCTCTCTCTTTCCCTGTCTCCTGAGTGCTGCTGTCCAACTGAATCAACAGCAAGGCCCACACCAGTCTATTATTATCTCTTTAAGCCCATGGATTCCACCTGCACCGCCTCCACCCTGATGAACTGGTTTGCTGTGTGGGAGGCGAGAGAGGCAAGGGAGGGGTGGCGTGATGCTGCTGGGTTGCCCGGCTGGAGGATTGTGGGAGTCTGGGAAAATGCTTTTCTCTTGGGTAAAGGAGGCTTGGAATTGTAGAAAGGGGAAATAGATACTAATTGTCTCAGTAATGGTGTGATAGAGAGGGTGATGAGCAATGTTGGGCAAGTTACTTTGAAAAAGTAATTAATTATAGTTACTAGTTACTTCTTCCAAAAAGTAACTGAGTTAGTAACTGAGTTACAAGATTCTAAAAGTAATTAGTTACTTGAAAAGTAACTATTGCGTTACTTAAAAAAAATGTTTAACCCTCTGGGGTCCAGGGTATAATTGGCCATTTTTAACTACTTTTGATGTTTCCTCTACATTTCACCTTTAAAAACTATTTACTTTGCCTTGTTTGGTATCATCAGCACAACCTCATGTGTCTGAATTTACAGCTATGTTTTCATTTTTACATACTGTATTAACACAATTGATCTAAAACATAAAATCAGTGTAGAAAAAATTAAAATTTTACTGTAACAACCACAAACATGTTTAATGAATCATATTTCACAACTTTAAATGCAAATATAAATTGACAATTTTAAAATCATATGCACAAGTTTTGCAAACAATACAGTTATTTGCAGCCATTTACCTTTTACCCCTTTTTTTAATAACCATTTCAAGCTATTTACATAACAATCAGGTGTTCTGCAATAAATAAGATGCCACACAAATTATTTGTGCCACTCCAAAAATATCTGTCCACTATAAAGGAAAACATCACAGCCTGACCTGCACAGCCTGCAGGTCTGACAGCAGCAGGTGTATCACTCCTGTTTCTACCTGGAGACAGTCGCCTCATTGTTCTGACACACAACACAAAACTATCCACAACACTACACACTAACTACCAGTGTTGGGACTAACACGTTATTAAGTAACGCGTTATTAAGTAACGCGTTACAGTAACTACGTTATTATTGTGGTAACGAGCACGGTAACTAGTTATTATGCCAAAATCAGGAACTTAATAATCGTTACTGGGATTTAGATAGAGTCGTTACTCGTTACTTCGTGTGGTGGCTATTGCGGAGCTTCCACAGATTCAGTAACATTAGCAAGTGGTGGAGGCCAGCAGGTGGATGAGAGAAAGCCTTCTCGGCCGCTGGTCCGAGTGTGAACTGAACTTCAGGTAAGAAGTTATGACCTGCAGTCTATCTGGGTCAGATATAAACCAAGTTTAGATGGAGTTTATTTTCGTTGTGCTGACTTTTTCTGTACTGCGTACTAGCTAGCATGACGGAGTTTCTATACAGCTGGGTGGGTGCTATGATGTTACTGATGAACTGTTGAACTTTATTTTGTTCATAAGGTTAATTATTAGAGTTGCCAACCGTCCTGTAAAAAACAGAATCGTCTCCTATTCAGAGAAAATATCACGCCTTTCGTATTGAGGTGAAAAGGAACACAGTTTGTCCGGTACTTCAGCTACAATGAAAAAGACACAAAGCTGGAGCTGCACAGCTGCCTCTTCTTCTCTCATTCTCTCCCCTCCCTCTCCTGTTTCTACTTCAATCATGAAAACTGATCAATGATCAGCTGATCGGCTTTTCTCTCTTGTTTGTTTATCGCCCACTTTGCGCCAGAAAGAGGAAACCAGCGGATGTTGTGCTAAACAACAGCAGCACGTTTAAGCTTGATCAGCTGTTGTTAGAATTTATTTAATATTAATTTCTAATATCAGCTGATGTTTGCTGGAGCCACAGCTGTAAAAGCTGCTGGTCATGATATCGGTTTGGTTATCTGGTGAGAGGGAAACATGAAGATGAAACCAGGAGATGTCCTTACTAAATCATCAGAGCTGAACAGGTGATGGAGAAACAGGTTGAAGGGAAGTTATGAACTGTTTCTGAGAGACAAATAACACCAGGATCCTTTTTTAAGTAGCTGACAGCTGGTAACTGTGCAGGGGCGGATCTAGCAAAGTTTTGCCAGGGGGGCCAGGTAGGGCATTAACAGGGAGAGGGGGGCACAAGGAAATACTTTTCTTTCTTGTTCTCATTTAAAATGTCTAGCTTTTAAAAAAATATTATCTGAATCTTACAACAAACGATTGATAGATTGATACATATATACCATCAAAACAGTGTACATCACTGTCACAACAGCGTTTGTTTTCATTCAAAGGCTTTATGATTTTTCCTATAATGGTCAAACTGCCCGGGCCGATTTTTTGTCCCAGTCCAGCCCTGTATGCAGCTCATCTGCAGTCTGGTGTTGCCTACATCTTCCTATTCGGAAGGCAGAATTTCCGAGTTCTGAGTACAATCGAAAGCACCACGACTGCAGTTTTTGTGTTGGATGTAAAAAGCGCACATGACGCTGTGACGTAGGCTAGAATCATGGCAGCGGTCAATGACGGTCCAGGCGTGGGATTTCTCTCGTGGAAATATGCACATTATTTTTTTCTTTCTATTGGTAGGTGGGACAGTGCACTTGTGGCAAGTAAGCAAGCTAGAAGACTGGCAAAGTTATGGAAGCAACACATTAACAAGAGAATTCTGAGTAAAACCAAAGTTACTTTCCCTAGTAACTAGTTACTTTGAAAGTAACGAGTAACTTGAAGTAACTGAGTTACTTTTGATAGAAGTAACTAGTAATGTAACTAAGTTACTAATTTAAAGTAACTTACCCAACACTGCTAACTACACAAGACAACACATTAACTACACACTCCAAACACGCTAAACATCACAAATCTCTCACATCTCAAAACTCTCTCTCTCTCTCTCTGTTGTCTTTCTTTCTCTCTCTCTCTCTCTCTCTCTCTCGCCATCACTCCTAAAACTTCCCCCTCTTCCTAAACAACCAAATGTCATGTTGCCATATTATTTTTTGATTGGACGACATGGTGCATTTTTCCACCAACACTAACGGGCTGTGTTTTGTTTTGGTTTTTTTTTTTGTTTTTTTGGTCATAAGCAGAGAGTGCTTGCTAGCGCTATCCTTAGACAATAAACGTGATGAAAGTATTCAGGAAAAAACACCGCGTATATATTTTATCATGACTCTGGTTTTAGTTGCCCTCTTAGCACAATTTAAAAACTGGTATATATCACCTTATTACTTTGTCATCTTGAAGTGGTCATGTGATTGGCTTACCACAACTACTATATTCTTCCTCAGCCAAACAGCAGCACTCATGCGATTGTTTTTCCCCCTTAGCTCCAGGTGTTGTGCCAAAAAGTCATTGTTTGCCAGAAAGTGATTGCCGTCCGCGGGAGCGCGTGCAGCTGCTTAAAGCTGTAGCGCCCAGATTACTTACAGCTACTTCCGTGCAACTGATATAAGATGCGGTAAGCTGAACACAGCTTCAACCATCTGTTTGTTGAAAAAAAGTAACGCGACTGCACCGCATTTTCTTGTTAGTAACGGCGTTGTAACGATAGAAATAGTAATTAGTTAGATTACTCGTTACTCGTTAGTAACGCCGTTATTCCCATCACTGGTGATGCGTAATGTTGTGATCAACAGTGTGATGGATGCATGTGTGAATGACATGCCAGCTGTGGAGAGACACTTGGGTCAGTGGCTAGCTCACCAATTCTAGTGAGCTTTTGGCTTTTCCATTACTAAGACCACTATCTTTTTGTGTGTGTGGTAGACTCAGGGAGCACTGTTCCTTGATCTCCCTCTCTGCTCCCCTGTGCAGTGGCATGTAACGACACTTTTAAAAAATGTTAATTGCAGCTTGATTAGTTCAGACAGTGGGAATAAAAGCAAAAGCAAACACTAATTGCAGGGAAGCAACAAGAGAAATGAGAATATTACCAAACACAGCCACCTTGCAACATTCATTTCATTAGATCATTGGATTTCTTTTTCCTTCTCTTCATAGATGATTTTTGACTCACCGAAACATTTGCTCTGATTAGTCGCTCGGTCCACAAACACTTTGGCGGAGATGACGTTGCCAAAAGGTAGGAACATTTGCATGAGCTCAGCGTCTCCAAACTCCTGGGGCAGGTGATAAATAAACAGGTTGCAACCTTCTGGCCCTGGTGATGAGAGAAAGACAACAGAAGGGTTATGTGGGAGTGTAATGTGCCCGGTGAGAGAAAGACTGACCATAATAACATGGGTGGAAAAAAATAACTATAAGGCAGTCTTGACAATAATCCAGTAATGCAGGAACCTTGGAAGCACTGCACTCTGTTTATTTTATCGGTGGCACAAATATTGGCTTTGTTAAACCTGGTTATTGTGGCATTTGCGGCGTACACAAAGCCTAATCCCATTTTTTCTAGTGTTATAAGGTCAGACTGTATGTTCAGGTTGTTTTTGTGGTTTCCATTTGAATCTTTCTAAGAGCCCCATTTCATACAATAACTGCATAAAGAGGGGACACTTCACTAAATCAGATTATAACGGTTAAATCTGACTTTTGTGTGAGTACATGTGCTGACAATAGCAACACACAGACAGGTAGAAGCAGAAATAGGAGAATGAAAAGAAAAGAAAATAGCCAGATTTAACAACATAACCCAAAAAGAAGTTGAATGAAAGTAAAAGACTGAGACAGCTATACTGGGAAAAGTGAAGCACTGAGACACAGAAAAACAGAGAAGAGACAGAGCACACATTAAGACATAAGCCAAGTTTTTGCCCCAATTACTGTGTGACAGTAGGACTGTCTTCCAATCTCTCTCCATCCTTCACACTCATCCAACCAGCTGCCACATATTGTACAGGCCAATCTGGATAAAGGAAGGAATGAACTGGAAAGAGAGTGAGCCATGGACACATAGAAAGAAAGAGAAATGTGATGGACTCAGGGACAGTAAGCTTGCAGCTGGCTGCCTGGCTAGGTTTCTTCCCTGTCTCATTGCTCAGGGTGATAGCATGACGAGATGAGACTTGGTCTGGTGAGAAGGCTGATAAGAGGGCTGCAGTGGTGGCTGGCTGCAGTGCTACTATGCCTCGTTGAGATAGAGAACACACACACACATATTGGTTGACAGAGTGAATTTTTTTAAGCAGTTATACACTGTATCTCAGTTCTCTCTGTACAGATTTAGGTGCTTCACATAATGTTCACATTAAATTCTTGCTTGCTTGAAAAGCTTTTTGTTTGAAAGAATAAAATACTGGTGCATGAGGACTTTTTTCACATTTGCCTTACAAATATAATCCCCCGTTGTTTTTTGTTATAATCAACTTCAGTATGCATGAGCATGTAACTAATGAATCTTTATGTTATAAAGAATACACTTCAACATTAAGGACTTTTTTTATGCTTTAGCACTACGAAGTGAAGATTAATTGCACAATGCACCGACTAGAGAATAATGGCACCATCAGGATTTACACTTGTTTCATACGAGCCTGGCTCTTACTCTGCCATTCTTTCTAGCACTAGGTACAAAATCTCCTCTGAAAGTAAAGGTTAACTGTGCACAAAACAGGAAGGTGATAGCACATTTATTTTACCCAGAACAATTGAAGTACCTCTACCTGGCAACAGAAAAACAGCCAAGTTGTCTGGAGGTGGCAAAGTAGGTATATAGAGAGGGATATAGGAAGCGTAAACTTCACATTCACTTCATAGAGAGAGCTATGGGACTTCATTTGGTAATATTTCGGCTAGATCAGTGGGTAACAAAACATGCCAGATTATTAGCTTAAGAAAAATGAGTGTTTTAAAATAGAGAGCAAATATTTGTGACAGCAGCACACGGTGTAGGAGAACTTCAGTAGGTGGCGGTGTGTCTGTGCCTTGGTGTCTATGTTGTTCTTCATGTCCAAAGTATAAGATGATGATAAAAAGGAACATGCCAGTCTCCTGTGGTGATCTAATACTCCTTAGTACTGTCTCATACACAGTTTCTAAAGGTTCACATTCCAAGGATGCCTAATAAAGTACTCCATGATCCAAGACACCAGAGTAACATTAGAATGTGTGGCAATCACCTAGGTGTTTGAATGGTGGATTAGGTATATGATGGAGAAGTTGGGGGTGTCCAGTAAAGACCTAACTAGTACCTACATGATGCTATATAAATAAAATGCTATGACCTGTAGCCACTGACATCCAAGGGCCCTAAATTTGAGGTGTGGTTGCTTCTGGGTTACTGGCCATCAGTGTTTTCATTTTGAAACTATTGGGAAAACAACTGGGACATGGAGTCATGGACATGTTGATGTTCCCATCTACTGTTTGATGGCTAGGCATGTAACCAGTCACTTTCCTCATGCCTCTCCAGACCTCCCTGGTGTCAGTCTGCTTGTCCCTCTTCAGGTTCAGGGGAGTAGTGTTGTAAAATAAGCAACGGCTTCAATTGACGTTACTTAAAGCATTATTGTTTAGGCTGAACAATAGGAGTTAGTCGTCATTTCACACAGATGTTTTGCACACCATTGGTAGTTAAAGATGCATTAAGTGTTATGTAGGTACCGGGTGTTTGGATAAATATGTGGAACTAATCAATATCATGTTGGTAATACTGAAAATCAATGATATTTCCAGAGAAACATATACCAGAAAAATAAACAACTTTAACATTCTAATTTTGTCAGATTGATGCACCAAACTCTGGAAAATAAAACAAACCAACAACAACAACAAATCTCTTTTTTGACATAATAGAGAATTAGTTGTATAATGTGGTTAAAATTTGAGGCATTTTTATTTATCCTTGTGGTTGATTTAACAGCAGTGTAACAGTGTATTGACATGACATATATTACTGTCAGTGTGTTTTGCAATACTGAATTAAAATACAATACTGGGGTGCCTAACAGGCTAGTGTTGATATTGCTGGATAAAATTATAATTTTGAATTTTGAAGGACTATTACTGTTGACATACCACACACAGCTAGACTGAAGCCAAATTGCTAGCCTTCAGTGGAAGGTTGAAGCTGAAGTTTGAGTGTGCCTGTGTATTCAGGTTTAAATGTATCTTGTTAAATGGAAGGGCTGCAGACTGTGGCAGTGGCCTGAGACAGGCTGGGACACCAGCCAAAACCCACAGGAGACCAGAACTCAGACAGGCCACTGGCTAAACCAAGAAGAGCTGTGTGATAGTGTGCCTATGAGTCTGGCTGTCTGTATTTGCATTAATGTGACTTCTATGATTCTTGCTAATTATTAAAATGTTCAAATGCATCACTGGGAGATGTTAAGTAATTGCCTTAACGATTCTATGTTTCTTCTATACTGTGGAATTATGCCAGCATGCAACTTGTGTGGATAAGTATGCGTGCATTCATTTTCATTTGTACAGTTCTCCACAGTGACCCTGTCATGCGCACACACTAGTGACAAAATATGAACATAAACTAACTTTTCCTCCAGGCAATGCTGGAAACACTCAGTTTCACGTCCATATATTGATTATTCATACCACTCTACGCTGTCTCATATAATCATATAGATGAATAATTGAGACTGACAAATGGTGCCAAAAAGAGTGATTTACCGCCACAGTATATCCTATACTTTATTATATCTGATGCTGTGCCATAAGAACGAACACTACACTAGGAATGGTAATAAATGATTATGCATGCAGCTAATTAATCTGATGAATATTTATAACCACTTAAACACATTGTAATGGACTGATTAAGCAGTCCAGCACTGCGAGTTTGAATTAGTGCAGTTTTTGAATAATGACAGAGTAACTTTCCATCTCACTGCTAATGTTCTTCTCTTTAAATGGGGAGCCTTTTTCTCATATTTTCCCCAGCCAGCTTTTTCCCTCCCTCGCTAATTCAAAGCAGCGCAGCTACATTAGAATGGAACATGGCAATTATCACCTTTTATCTTGGGTGGGCGCGCTTGCTCGCTCTTACCTTCCCTCTGTTGCTGGGGAATGATGGTTGGTTGCTGGGGGAACGCTTGGCTGATTGGCGCATAGGCGGCAGGGTAGGCTGCTGTTGCAAAGGGAGAACCAGAGTGGAGTTTTTCACATCTCCATTTTCATATTTGACACAACAAAACTCAAATCATTATTCCATTGTTCATTTGTGTCCTCTAGACATTGCATAAATAAATTGCATGATGACTGGGAGCCTGGGCTCATTTGGCTGGCAGATCACTTCACAAAGAGAATGGTAAAAGGGGAAGTTCAACTAAGCAGACGCATAAAGAAAGGGAGTAAGACTAACACCATGTTAATGAGAGCTGATGTCATGCACAAAGCAGTGCTCACGACAGGTCTGTGTCATCTCTCATCCAGGAGGCTTATGGTAGGTTAAAAATCTCAGCTCTTGGTGTACTTTTAGAATTAGGGTTTTTTGTGTGGGTGTATATCAAGTCAATTAAAAATCTTTTTGCAGTTCTAATGTAATGTAGCCTAATCCAAGAGGAAACTGGCAAGTCATCTGGCAATCGCTACCTGTCATGTGCCTGCTGATGTGACAAACCGAATGGGAGAGGGAAGAGGCAAAGGGACAGATGGAGGAAGTGAGGGAGTAGTGAAGGTAGGAGAGACAGCTCACCTGCGTAGTGCTGGACGCCAGCATAAGCCTGTTGGAGAGGGTCGGTCACTGTTGGACTCTGTGCTGCACAGAGACGAAAAGAAAGACAGACAACAAAGAGCAAAATTAAAGTAAATGAGACAAAGAGAGGATAGATAGCGGTCAAGACGGACACACAGGCAAAGAGAAATAGAGAGAATGTTAAACAGCACGACAGAAATTGTGGTTAGTTGTAGAGAAACATCGGGGGGTAAGATCACACAGGGAGTGAGAGAAATTTGGGTTGTCATGTCTTTCAGTTCTTCAAAATGCCTGTTCGTCCCAGATGTTTGCATCAAATATTAACTACATGCCAAACAAACCACTTTGTAGTTCATTACAATTGCAGCTGCCTTTGCATAATGCAAAAGTGGAGAGTGAATGTCTGTCAATTTTTCAGGAATCAGTCCAAGGCAACATTAAGAAGCTGAGAACAGACTGAGACATATCAAATTAGCCATAATTGACTGATGGATGAACTGATGGATTCATCATGATACTGGGCTGGCTTCTCAGAAATCTGTCAAAGCTACTGTTGATTGACCCTCAAGCCTTAAATGCTTCAATTCAGTTGAAAAAAATATGATCAGAAAGTGAAGTTTAAAAGAGCCTTTTGAACTTTTAGTTTTACATGAACTAATATAAGTTGTTACAACTGACAACTTGCATTGTAGCTCTAGTATCCACCAACATGAATATTGTTTTCTGTGGTAAATCTGGTGAGCTGGCCAAGGACTTTAAGAAAATTCCAAAATTGTGGCTAACCACAATTTTGAGCAAAATTGAATGCTCAAAACTTATAACAAAATTTGGTTGATGAGTGAAAGGTAGAGAATTTCAGGACATTGGCAAGGCTAAAGAAGACAACATCTGGTTAAAAAGAGTATATATAAGTGGATATATCTATTAATAGATATCTGTTTAAGAGATATTTCTGTTTATTTCAAAAATGCAAATACACACACAGAAGGTGCTTGGTTTGAATTTTATCTGAGGTGTGTCCTTTTACTTTTCAACCAATCTTCAACCAGTAATTGTGTACATTGTTTAGATGTCTTGATGCATTCTCAATCATCCAGGAAAGTAAATCTCCAAAAGTTGATTCTGTTCATCTGGACGTGGTCTTTGATCAGTGGGTTTTGGTCAGTGGTTGTTGATCAATGGTCATGAGAATTTGCATAATTATGATTAAGGAACTGACCTCCCAGCCCATTGTTCCTTCAGTGGACTGGTTTCAGTCATTATGCAAATATACTGTTTATAAGATTGGGGAAACCTGCAGTCAGCTGAGACTGAAGAAGTCACTTGGATGAGTGACGAAACGTTTCTCCCACAAAACGCTACGTCCAGCTGAACAGAATCAACTTTTGGAGACATTGTTTAGATGTTTAGGCAAATTTTTTTACAGCTGTTGCTGGGTGAATGTACAACAGAAGCATAATAAAAAATAACACACTGTCAGTGCTAACAGCTAACAGTGTCCAGGCCCAGAACAGACTCAAGACTCAGCTAAACCTAGATATTCTCACCTGGGTAAGGGTGAATACCATTGGTGTAAATGGGCTCGGATGTGGGCTGCCCATTGCTTTGAGGTGGGAGGGCACTGAATCCATTGACCCCAATAGGAGTAGCTATGCTGGGCACGGCTGTGGCAGAGATGCCTGGGGGTGTGCTGGTGCCTGCAAATAGATACAGAGTCATTATGAAAACTGCAGGGTGTAGGCTTCACATGCTACAAGCTGAAAATTTGGTTCAAGAAAAGTATATTCTTGTAGTGAAAAATACATGTTCTCACCTGTACTACAATATAACATGCATCTAATGGGCACAGATGTGTACATTTTGACTAGGGCTGGGTATCGTCACTGACTTCTAGAATCGACTCGATTTCGATTCACAAGGTCCCGAATCGATTTGATCCACCATTCGCTTCAATCCGATTCGATTCAATTTGAATCGGGTAAATTTTGCCTCAGACAGTCAGAAATATTATAATTCTGATCACGTATCAGTACATTTCCATATTTTTATTTCTATAAAAAGAAAGCTGACACTTGCGAGACTTTATCAAAGGTCTAAGCATCACAGCAGATGCCTTTGTGTCAAAGTAACTGAGGATAAAACACAGAAAAACATGAAGGCGACTTTCCTGGCCTGGGATTTTATAGCAGATGACCTTAAAAATATTCTGCAGTAGATCAAAAACGAAAGAAAACCATTAATCAACACATGAACATTACCTAATGCTGCTGAAGTGAAGCAGAGCAAAGTTACAGAGGTTTTATTAGAGACACAGCTAAGCCTTTTGCAATTTTGCATAATTTTAAAAACTTTAAATTTGTTCAGTAGCCTATTGAACAGCAGAAATGAGGCTTTCTTTTCGGAAGTAAGTAAAAGGAAAAAAACAGCGGCCGACAGCGCTGTAAACAACGGTAGACTTGTGCTTAATAAGCAAGTGAATAATGCAGAAAACAGATTTTTAGACGGGAAACTGTTCTTGAAGTACACTGAGAGAGAGAGAGAGAGACAGCGAGCTCTGCATGAAGTGTGATTTTATCGTGGTGGAAGCAAAACAGGAAAAGTAAGAGGGAATTCATGACGATGTCTATGTGAAGCGAAGTTTGGATCTTCTTTTGCATCTGGTTCAGTCAATATTGTTTGGAGAGAGATAAAAACCCGCAGCTTCAGAATCTAGCACAAAAAGGGCGTAAGCACAAAGCGTGGACCCGCCGAAACATCAGAATCAGCGAGCTGTCGGCTTTCAGCCCCGACCGTGTCCGTGCCGTCGGGTGAGAAAGGCGACATCTCACTGATTCTAATGCGTCGGCGGGTCCACGCTTTGTGTTTACGTCTTTGTGCAGAATCCGTGTACCTGCTCTCATTTACTGTTTTAGCTGTTTGGTGGTTGTTGAAATTTTGTGAGGTTTAACCTGAGATTCTGGCATTTCGGGCAAAGTACATTTATATTTAAAAATCGATTCAGGATTTGAATGAATCGATATCACGTTATCCAAGCCAGAATTGATTTTAATCGACAAATTGATAATCAAAACCCACCCCTAATTTTGACCCATCATACAGGTGTACTTTAATGTTGTATAAATGGCTACTTATTTAGCATGAACTAAAGACATAGCTACCAAAGTCAGTCAAAGTAGCAAATTAATTAAAGCTGGTTCTTTCACTTACCACTGCAATACAATAAAAATAACATAAAAACATTTAGATTGTAGAATGTTAAATGTTGTTCTTCTGTTTCTGAAACTGATTCACTCACAAAACAAGGTACAGTAATGTGCAGTTTAGTCCACAAGTATTTGGAGAATTAAACAATTTTTGCCCTTTGGCCTCAGTGGAGGAACAAGCAAGATATGATTGAAGATATTATTGCACACTTTCACCTTTTGGTAAAGCAAGGGTTTAACAAAAGTACTGAATTTACAGTTTGGGAATTAAAGATTTATTTATCTTTTTATAAATTACATTTCTTCTTTTAAGGTGTTCTGCCAGACCTTTACTACCACTGCCTTCAGCTACTGCTTGTTTTGTGTCTCTCTGCCTTCAGTGTTTTTCAGTTTTGTCTTCAATAACTGAAAACATTCCCTTACTCAGTTTACTCAGGTGAGTGTCTTTACTAGTAAAGAATATGCAATTTTTTTGTTGCCTTGAGAAACTCTTTTCTTATTCCTACAAGAATGCTCAAAGACATCATACCTTAATTAATGCTTCAGTTTTAAATATGATCAATCTATCTCTATTAACAGGCTATGTACCACAGATCATTAATGTGGTGGTGATTAAACCGCTACTTCAAAAGTCGTGACTTGACTTAGATGTCTTAGCAAATTATAGAAACTTCCTTTTATTTCAAAAAATCTTGAAAGCTGTAAAACAGCTAACTGATCACATGCCAAGAAATTGTTTATTTGAAGCGAGCACTAGTGAAGGCGACAAATAATCTTTCCATGGTCTCTGACAGTGAACTCATCTCTATACTTTTCCTACTAGACCTGAGTGAAGTTTTGATACCATGGAACACAATATTTTACAACAAAGATTAGAACATGCTGAAGGTATTAAAGGTAGTAGTTTGGTGGTTTGAATCATAGAGGAGTCTTCCTTAAACACTAAGGTTAATATAGAGTTCCACAGGGTTCTGTGTTGGGACCAGTTCTATTTATACTATACATGATTCCTGTTGGGAATTTTATTTGAAGGTATAGCATATGTTTTTGCTGCTCTGCAGATGATACTCAACTTTGCCATTCGATGAAGCCGCATAAGTCCTGGATGACCTCTAATTTGCTGCTTCAAATTCAGATAAATCTGAAGTTGTTGTACTTGGCCCTAAAAGAAAAATGGTGTCTAACCAGGTATTTACTCTGAATGGCATTATCTTGGTCTACAATAACACTGTGAGGACTCTTGGAGTCTTTATGTCCTTCAAACAACATATTAAAAAATATATATGACTGCTTTCTTGCATTTGTACAGTATATCTAAAATTAGAACCATCCTGGGATCAGATGCTTGTTCTCTTCACACACAAGCCCTGTACAGTTCAGAATTCATTCTGCTACTTGTGTCAGCCAGTACCATAACATGACTCCGCCATGCTCAACAGATGATGTAGTATGATTTAGCTGTAATTTCCTTCCTGGCACTTTTCTCTTTCCATCATTCTGGAAAGTGGTTGATAAAGGTGTCTCTTTATTGTAGACTTAATTATATGGCTCCTTCTTTAAGAGTGTTCCTGACTTTACAAGATGTTGTGAGTGTTTTCCTTCATCAAGGAAGGTTTGGCTTGGTTTGAGTGAACATTCAGTTTTTAATTTTAAAAAAGCAGTTATGTCTAGATGCACGCTCAATCATCCAGGTAAGGAAATCCCAGAAAGCTGTTTCTGTTTATGTGGACTTTGTGTTTCAGTGGGAGAAAATGCATCATTTGCCACTGAAAAAACAATGTCCAGATGAATCACCCTTCTGGGAATGACTGTTGATTTGGCCACTCCTAAAGTTTTGCTGTCTCTATCAGTTGGTTTTGCGAGTTTTTCAGATTAGTGAGTTTTCCTTCGATTGCAATGTCCCTTTGGACCTTATTTTTGGATTTCTAGTAAACAGTTGCCAAAGGCAACTTTAAAACTTGGACTCAATCACAGATCTTTCATCTGTGTAATTTGTCATAGAAAAACAAGGAAATATTCTCACCTGGCCACAAAACTGCTTGTTAGTCAATTATCCACTTACATTTGAGCCTTTGGAAATGGGGGGCTTTGTATACAGAATGGCTGTAATTCATAAACAGTCATTTAACAATATTTTAATACAAATTCAAATTTGTATCAAAGCTGAAATTCTGTATTTCACTCACATCTTGTTTTTTTTTATTTGTGTACAGATGCAAAATGACAAAAACTGTTATTGTCCAGATACATATAAACCTGACAGTCTACTGGATGTAGAGACCTGTGTCTTTTTTTCATACCAACTTTCCTTCTTGCGATGATATTCCAAGTTTGTCACCTTGTCGGTGCATTTTTATGCTGATGGATTTTTATTATTTTTCTTATCTAGGTGAAGGGCATTTAAGTCATGTAGGATTATGTTTTATAGGCATTACCTGGAATATGTAGGCCTTGTGGATTACAAATGCCAGGTACAGTGTCAAGCCACTTTATTTAATACATTTGCAATGACCCTGTCTTCAGGCGGCCTGCCTACTTAGTGTCGAGCCATCAAAGCTCCTCATGACAAGGGCCAAAATGATAGTTCAGACTGGGGTCCAGGATTATCTCACACAAATCTTTGCTCTTATATTGTATAAGCCAAGGACTCTGCATCCAAAGTCATCGGATTGGCTGAGTTCCCAGAAAACACTGTCATAGAGACACAGAAGGAAGGAGTGACAGACAGAAAGAGAATGAAAGAGAGATAATGTGAGAGAAGAGGAGAGAGAGACTCTATAATGTGGCTGCCAATGAGTGTAAAGGAATGCTGTACATCTTCTCCCATCATGCCTCACTCAGTACAAGGCTCTTCTTCCTTTAATTCAACAATGACAGTGTCTGCCTTAACCCAGAAAATGGGACCTACATCTTAAAAAATGTAACAAGGGCAAAACTAGAAAGGCCTTGAATGAATATATTACTACTGCTTCTATAATTCTTGCTAATGATGAAAATGTTCCAGGGCAGGAGTGAAAAATGAAAAGAGAAGTCCTGAATGGCTGTATACGTGTGCTTTTGCACATGCCTCTGCTCTTGTACCCTTACCAGCTAATAGTGTGTGTGTTAATGTATACCTGAGGAAGGTGTCATGGGAGTAGCCACCAGGCCGTTGACATTGAAAGCTGCCATTTGCTGCATTTGTGCGGCAGCGATGGCTGCCATAGGGTTCAGGTAGGACCCTTGTGTTGCTGCCATCAGGGCTGCTTGCTGTTGCATCATCTGCTGTAGGATTAAAGAGCAGTGGGGAGAGGGCGAATGGTGGGAGGGATGGAAGGAAGGACAGAAAAGGAAAGTAGGGTGAAATAGCCGCAGGATCAGAGCATGTTTACTCTCACATCTCTGTTTGCTTGGCCAATGCCTTGTTCTTGAACAGAGTGGTTTGTGTTGCCCTGCAGCTTTGCTTCCCAGCTCCTGTAAAACTGCATTGGCCTTGTGCTTATTATACAGAAACAAAAGGGTATGTGGTGAAATGAGTTTGAGAATATGTATTTGTATATGTACTGTATATGTATAAGTGTGTGAGAGGAAAAGAGGGACAACAGTGGCAGAGTTAGAGGAAAGATAGTGAGTGGGCGATTCTCACCTGTCAGGGTGAGCTGTTAGCTACTGTGTGAGTGTAAAATCTCACAGACTCCTAACTCAGGCTGTGACTTTCATGTGTGAATATGAAATGGGGATGGGAAGGGCTGACAGAGAAAGGGGTGGGTGGGGGGAATCGATGTGGGATGTTAGTAATAACGTGCACCTCTGTCTGGGTAAAAAGAAATGTGTAAGAAGATGAAAATGTTAAAAAGGCAGGCTTGCATTTGCAGTCTAGATTCACAGGCCGAGTCAGGAAATGCGGGAATGAAAAATGAATATGTATGCAAGTAAAACAGAGTAGTGCTGGGCATATGTGATTAACAGCTTCCCTGGACAAATAAAGGGATAAAAAGACACAATTTAAAAAGCAGCGCTGGATTTTTTCTTAAGCCATTTTAATTTGGGATTCTTAACAGCTATTTGATAGTGTAAATCACTTAAGGAACCATTCACTGGGAGTGCCACATGCCTAGTGGGAGAGAGTGTGAGTTCAAACCTCAAATCACAACAGTTTTTGTTTTCTTTTTTTTAAAGCTCACCGTCTCCTCCCCCGCCGGGCTGAGACTTACAGCATGAGAGTAGGCGCCATAGGCCCCAAACTGGATGGTCATGGGACTGAAGATGCCGAGCTGGCCTGCCATCTGGTGCATTCTGCGCAGGGTTCTCTCCTTATCAGTGTCAGCAAATTTGACCACCAGGCTCGACGAGGCACCCTAAAGGGGAAATTTACAAGGTTGATTAAATAGTCAACTTTGAAATTAAAAATACTTTTGTAGCTATGCTTTGATTTTTTTTACATTTTATTTTGGTATGCACCCTATTGTTAGCCAAAACTCGCTGTATAGATGTTATAAATTCATGATAAACTTGAAAAGACAAAAAGAACTGCATATTTTATATAACTACAGCAGTTCAAGAAGTCGTTGAACTGCTGTTGTTTTTAACCTGGAACAGTTTAAATATGATCTGGGAACATCTGGCAACCCTTAAAAACAAAGTTTTCAATCCCATATATTGCATTTTCATATTTCATGATACTTTTTTAACAGTATTTGTTTCCCATGGGGAAATACCTAAAAATAAAAAGTACATTTTAATGAATGTCCAAACCTTTTTTTAATTAAAACACGAGTGTGGATTCCCTGTGTGAAACAAGAGAACCGGTGTTAATCGTTAATGTCCAGTGCACATCATACTCAAGCCTTTAAGAACTCATATCTCTCAACCAAGGAGGCCACTGGAATTAAAAATTCCCGTCCTATGACTGCAGTCATTTAGCTGTCAGCATTAAATGGAAAAGAATAGTGAGTGATATTTGCTTTTGTGAACTTTCTAACTCTGCTGTATACACTGAAAGTGAACTGTGATCCTAACCAGATCCCACAGGAGTCCCAGTCCCACACTGGTGAAGCTCCACTGAATACAGCACCGGGTAATTAGGTCTGACAAAAGCCTTCGGCGTGTGGAGGGCGAAGTATTGACTAATGGCTCTGCCTTATGGCAGATATAGTTCTGTATTGATGTCCGCGCTCCTGAGTTTGCATCCAATTAAATCATTTGAGAAACAGAGACCAGAGTCAGTTCCTCATGCGACACTCAGGCAAGAAGAGAGAGAGAGAGAGACTGGGGAGGGGGGGTATGTCAGGCAAAGAAAACAGCCACACACACTGTCAAGAGGACTAGTCTCCTATTTAATTACAGGCAGTGCATGCTGGGAAAGAGCACGGAGCACCACCAGGACAGAAGGACAGAGACAGCCAGGGGGCAGTCAGGATATGATTAGTAAGATCATAAAAGCAAAGACACGGCGAGAAAAGGACTCCATAATCACAACTTGGATTCATCTTTCACAAAATGTCTCATCCTGACAGGGTCAGTACAAATTCGGGCTTTGATTTAAATTTCCATATTTTCTTGAGTTATAGAAATCAAAAATGTGAGCTGCATAGGACACACAAAGATAAGGGTGATCAGGGTGAGTGATGCTGCATACACCCGTTTCTTGTAAATGATTTTATGGGACTTTTTGTATCATATACTGAAGTTGACAAAGGTAGACCAAACTGTTCTAAAGATTCAAATTTAAGCTTAAGGTACCATTTACAAAAGGAATGTTTCCAAAGCAGAGCTATACCAACAGATAATCATAGAAATAAGCAAAATTCCATCTCGTGTAGGTGAATTTTGCAACTATATAGTACAAAAGTGTTTATCTTGCTGTAGTTGAGCTTTACTCCATGCTATCTCAAAGCAATTCATACAAAAAGTGTGTCCTATTTTTGTAAGTGCCTCATGAAATTTTAAACAGTAACAGATAAGCGATAGTGCCATTGAGAGGGCAGTTTGCCAGGGTTTTCACATGCTTTCTTTGGTCAGTTATGACTGCTGAAATAAATCTTGCATAATGCGAAGTTCATATATTTATTCAGCCTACACGCAACATTTATTATTGATTTTGTGCAATTCCCTAAAGTCAGTCACCGTTTTCTTAAACGCTATCCTCCCTTCGGCACTATTTCTTGCCTTTGTAAGTCTATAATTTTCTGTATAAAATATAACTAATATGTACTGTAAATATCTATTTAGGAAATGCAAAATGAAATAAGTTCTTTTTTTGTTTGTTTTCTTTGCAAACTATTTGAGGATGTTAACATTTTCCTATAAACATTGTACAAACACATCCAGGAGAAAATGTTGGCTCCTGCTAACTGTGAGAAAGAGGCTGGAATGGTGGAAGGAATCAGCATGGACCCCAGGGACAGTACATCTCAGATGGGATCCTATCAGAGCCAGCCAGCACCCTACCTCAGGCCAGAGGAGACCCATCTGGTGTTTCTCCCTCGATGCCATTTCAATTAGTTAAATCAATACGCCGACATGGCGGCGTTAACGGCACAGTTTTTCCCTTTCTAATTGCATTTCATTCCACCTTCTGACCTTTTTCTGTTCTTTCTCAACTTTGTGGGCCAATTGAAGGGACTGGGCTGTTGGATTTAATGAGGCTGGCACTAAGCAAACATCTTCCTCGAGCGTTGTTGCTCAAGTTTGCCTACAGCACAGGGGCTTGGCATTTAGATTACATTCATTTTCTGCTTTGTGTAGCTGTGTATTCTTATATTCATTTAATACCTCATGAAGAATGCATTGTGATCATCGGGACTGTGAAAGCCCGAGGCTCCCTGTACTCACTGCGCCGTGACTCGAGATGAGGCGAGTTTGGCCTGGTCTCGTTTCACCCAGCACAGTGTTTTGTTATAGACGACAGCACGGGAGGAGAACCACTCTGCAACGTCTGCATAGTCTTGGCACTGGCGTTAAAGCAGTACAACAGCCTCTGCAGGTGTTTTCATTTCTGCCTCTCATGTCAGAGCCAAGCATTTCCGACTTTCATAATATAAAAGCCAAGGAAAAAAAAAAAATCTTACCCTCACCTCTGAACAGGAGAATTACATATCCTCACATCTCAAGGAGACTAGATCCAAGATCTAATCAGAAAGGCAGATTTCAGTGTGATCCCTCTAACAGATTAAGAGTGTCTGTCTACATGAAGAAAGAATAGTATCTGGCCAGGTAATGAAGGAACAGGTGGTGGCAAGCAACAAGCACTGGATGCAAAGCAGCTACTCCTCACTGGTTGCAGAAAATCACAAGCTGACAAACAAACAGAATAATAACCTCGACCAGCATGACTCCTTTACCTGGAGAGAAAATGAATTTTCCGAATTTGATAAGGGCCAACAGGGAGCCTTCACTTTTGACAGGTACAACTAAGGAATTTGTCACAGGTTCAAAAACTAATCTAATTTCTTGAACAATGCACTTGACTTCTGAAAATCTCCTATATTGGATTTTGTATAGGCCACAAAATGTGTAGATGGAAAAATACACAATGGTAATTGAGGGATTAGAATACAACTACACCGGTGAAATCGCATTATGCTTTTATCTCTGCATTATTGTGATACAAAGACACCAGTGTTAAGTGTCTACAAAAAGGGGAAAAGACACATATCGTCAATCCTTTACAGACACTTGAAAACAACAATAATAACATTTATAACATGAAATTATACTGTTTTTATAACAGTATAAAAACATTTTCAATAAAGGGAAAACTGGAATTGTAATGATTGGCCACTAACTCACTAAGAACCATTTTTTCTTCACGTTATTCACTAATTTTGAATAATAAGTAAGACTTTCACAGTTGTCTCAGCTTTCTAAACTTGTAACTGACTCAAAATTATGAATTGTGTAAAAAAATAAGAATAAAAATAAGTAAAAACGCTAAAAGAAGTTTGTTTGGTAATTGGATGAACCTCTGTGGGCTTTATTTTCCACTCTCTGAACCCTACTGCATATGATGGGAAGACTGTCACTTATCTCCAGTGGATGATGGTGTGTTGGTCTTCCCTACATTTCTACTGTATATGGCTGGATCAGTATGCACATTTTGTCCATAAATAACAAGTTTTACCTTTCATTTGTAAGGAGCACAAAATAAAACTGCACCAAATGTGGTACAGTATGTCAGTTACAAGGGTTTTTGCCATGGATTTATGTTTCAAGCTTTCTGTGTTGCAGTGACAGTGTTTTCTGGCTTGGTCTTATCTCTCATTAATCCAGAACTACATTATATTATCATACACATGCACACTCTTGTTTCTGCCAAAAGCACCGAGCTCCACAGGTTCTGTCAGCCACACTGTGATACCAAACATGACAATGTCTGCAATTTGCTGGGTGTTGTTTGCCTGCCCCTGGCTTTGCCATTTGAAGTTTTGCCACCTGTGTCTCTGCAGCCTTATAGTAATTCAACAGCTGAACCGACGAGAATGCCAGTTCTGTGCTCAGTCATATTTTAACTTAATTTTGAAAGCACCTGCAATCTGCAATGAACATCAATTAAAGCTATGATCCGATCTATCGGCAGATGCCCTTAGGTGACATCCCTTACCCTTAAGCTTCATTAAAGCCATTTGTTTTGGGCCAGTGTTTTTTGGTATTATTTATAGCACGTGTGTGTGTGCCAGGTAACACAGATGCTGTAGTGAGAACATTAAGAGGAAAAGAGAGACAGAGTGAGAGAAAAATCTTTGTTCAAGGTTCATCCAGACCTCACAGCTGGCAGGAGGCAGTGAGCAGAGCAACCCACTCTCTGAATCCTACCTCCTGTTAGTTAGTTGTTGACGACATGTGGCAGTAATATTATCCAAATTAACTGCATCCCCTATTGGTACCAAAGCCTTAGTTGGATACTAATGGCCACCTTGCCTATTAATCTGAGAGGAAGCTGGATTTGGGCAGAGGCGGACAACAGGTGCAGGGATAGAGGGAGAAAGATATGGATAATATAGATTATTAATGAACAATTGGATCTCTTGATCTGCCCCAGGTTTATTTGGGGCTCCATATGTTGCCTTGGACAGTTCATCTGCAACAGAGCTCAGGTAAGTTATTGACATGGTCTAATGCGACTGCATTTGTGAAACAAAGTAGACAACATACACAAACTGTGCAAAGGTAGCCAGCATGAGTTAAACTTGTTGAAAAAGAAAGAAAAAAAAACATCCTTGTGCCTCAGTCAATTATGTAAACTTTCTAGTTTCTCTACAAGATATTTTAAGTAAAGACAAACATTTTGATTATAATCAAATTTCAAAAACAGTCCCAATATAAGTGCACATGATCAATGCACAACATGACTTTTTTTTGGCTCTCAGCCCGCTACCCAGTGAATTTTGACACTCGATATATATATGCCACAATGTTGGTTGCACACTATATTCTCACGCAAAGTTAAAACATCTCGTCCACTTATTTCCCTTTTTCACTACTTCAATGTAATGCAAAATGAGGATGCATCAAAAAGATGTGTAAATTAAATCTGGCTTCCAAGACACTATCTGGCTGCCAGGAAGCATCCGTAAATATTTATGGCGGAACATCAGTGAAGTGTGTGAAGGTGCGGATGTCTGCCAGAAAGTGTGTGCATGCTCATGTGTGTGTCCAGCTGTGTAGTACCCAACACACACAGCACTGGCATGGAGGTGCTTCGTAATTCATCATTTCTTTTACTTAAGCGCTTTTTGGTAACGTTGTTCAACCCTAACAGAAGCGTATCCAATTCATAATGAACTGCTGTTTGACAAGAGTTACAGGTTTAGTGGTCTCATTCTTCAGCTAAAGAAATAAACACCAACTAATGCTATTTCAGACATTCATCAAACCAGTCTCCCACATTTTACCCAGTATTTACAATTCCTTGCATAGTTACATACGTGGTAATCTATATTCCAGATTACTTTCTATCCGAAGGATGCAAGGTCTTGCATTTGATGTCAGCAACTGTTGTTCTTTGTAATGAGTCAACGGGCGTATTGAGTGTTATACTTATGTAGTTTTCCTATTTCTGTATAATTTTCAACATCAAGGTTTTTTTTGATGGTTTGATATAAATGAGCTTTTATAAACCTACACAAAAAATAATCTCTCTCTATCCTCATTTGTGACCCACAAGACGTTTAGGCAGTTTAGTCTGAAACTGTAGTTAGCCAGCAGTGCATAAAGTGTGATTGCAGGAGTCTATAAAAGCATAGACACCAGTTATAATGCTGTCTCTTATTATATGTCATGTTAAGCCAATGCAATTCAGTTTTGTTTTTATAGCAGTACCTCACAACAACAGTTGCCTCAAGGCACTTCATACTGCAAGGTAAAGACCCTACAATATTAGACAGAAAATCCCAGCAATGAGGTGTTCCTCTATGAGCACTGAGCAACAGTGGGAAGGAAAAACTCCCTTTTAAAAGGAAAAAGGCATCCCTTAAAAAAAAAATTAATTCTAAGAACCACAAGACTGCACCCTGAGAGCAAAATGCTCTGTTAGTATAATATAATACTGTGAGGTCTTTAAGATATGATGGGGCCTGATTATACAAGACTTTGGATGTGAGGATTAACTTCTGGATTTAACAGGGAGACAGTGAATATGAGAGAAATATGATGCCTCTTTCTAGTCCCTGTTAGTACTCTAGCTCCAATATTTTGGATCAACTCAAGCCTTTTCAGGGATAAGGAATTACAAAAGTTTAACAAATGCATGGGCTAGTTTTTTGGAATCACTCTGACACATAGTGTTTAGAATTCTAATAATAATGTCTAGATGAAAGAAAGCAGTGCCACATATTTGTTTAATGTGCATGTTGAATGGTTGATGGTCAAAAGTTACTCTAAGATGACTTACAGTGAAACTTACAGTTTCTTGGTATATTTGGTGATTTGTGCCATGTGACTTTATATATAAATATAAATGGATATCATCTGTATAGCTAAGGAAATGTATACAAAGTTTTCTAGTACTATTACCATAGGGAAGCATATATAACATAAAAAGGTTTCAGTCCCAGCACAAAACCCTGTGGAACTCCATGTCATTTTATGTGTGAGAAAACACTCCTCATAGCACATTTCTTTTAATGCCAACAGTGTATTGTAGTCAATGTAGAAAAATAATGCGAACACCAGTACTGAATACTGCACTGAGATCTAGCAGGACAAGCACAGAGACAAACTCTAAATCCTTACTGAAGCTCTTCAGATAAACTGTTACTCTGCAAATGATCACTTAGTTAATTTAAAACAAATCTTTTGAGAGCTTTCAAAATGAAAGAAAGACTGGAAATCAGCCCATAATTAGCTAATTCAGCAGGATCAAGTAAGTTAAAAAAAAAAAATTTATTAAATTACAGCAACCTCAAAAGCCTGTGATGCATAGCCTGTTAATAAAGATAAATTGATCATATGTAAAATCAAAGTACTAATTAATAGCCAGCAATTGTCAGCTGAGGATTGGACCGCCAGGGCTCCGTCCCAATCACTACTGGGATCATCTGGACATATAAACCCCTCCACAATGATAAGGTGGTGATTTAGAGAGATTGGGTGAAGGGCTTAGCCATTTCAGAGGGCTCATCCAAATCGAACGGAGCCATTTAAGGTGGTTTAGGAATCTGACTGAAACTATTAATACTAAGAACTAAAGGAATACAAGGCTCAACATGAAAAGACACTAAAAAGACACAGTACAGAAAAGCAGAATGGCTCCTGCTTTCTTGAATGACAAATAGAAAGATTTCCTGCCTTTATGGAAGTAGCAGTCTATTTTTGCAGGCAATATAAATTAGTGGAATGTCATTTCCTCTTTAACATATGTGTTGTCTCCTTTAAGGAACAGGTTTTCTAAATAATAATAATAATAATAATAATAATATTAACTTTATATATTTATTAACAATATGTTTTATTTATTTTAGCTTTTGCAGATAAGCATGGCTACATAATTGTACCTTAAAATGTAATGCTGCTTCCGTTACTCTCTAGATCTCACAGCCACTGCTGCTCCTCTTTGTCTCATGCTGGTTGAGAGAGGAGGGACCAAATTTGAGTATTATTTTACAAAAAGTAACCAAATATATTTCTGCTTTTTACATCTTTAGGCAATTTGATCTATAAATAAGCTTGGAAGGTGTATTATTATTGACAATGTAACGTGTCCGCAACCCTTGTACTTTGATAGATAATACCCGGGGTTTGATGAGGAAATGTAAAGCCAAAAGTTAATGGAGGGGTGATAAACTGTAAGTGTCTCACAATATTATAAAGGACTTAATGCTGAAATGTCAGGAAGCAGTTAAGGAAGCAAAAGCAGCTTATTAATCTGACCTCATTTTGAAGATCCATCCTAACTCTAGGGTGCTTTTCAATATTATTGACTTACTTGTTAACCTCCCTTCTAGTCTCTGTAATGAGGCTTTCCATGATAAGTGTTTTCAAGTGTTTTAAATATTTAATATTCTTTAACAAAAAGTAGTCCCATGACAGGGACCAAGCTATCACTGTTAATAATTTGAGTTTGATGAGATGTTTTCAAGACATTTCTCCAACACCGCTTAAAGAAACTGACTTTCATCTATCCTCTTCATATTACAAATGATTCAGTAATCGGTGCATGCGTTACATTTTTGCGGGCAGTTTAACTTGTGTAGTTTTTTTCCCCTTTGACTACAAAATGTTCACCTTGTCGTTTGTAGGAATATGATTGTGGATTCAGTTTTCAGTCCAGCATATTTTTTCCTGCTATATAATACTAAAGAAAAGATTAATTTCAATGTAGATACTAACTATGGGAATCATTTGTCTGTCAATTAGATTTCCAGAGACTTGCAGAATCATTGTGAAAAGTGCATTAAACGTACTCTGCACTGCACATGGTGGCCTTACTTACTAGCACCTTAATAAGGCAATTCATGTAGGTGGTGCGTGTTTTTTGAATGCATGATATAGTTTACTACGATATAAAAAAAGAAAAAAGAAATATGCTCAGAATTGAGTTTCAAAAGAGGTGCACATTATGCAGTGGGAGTAGTCATGTGGAAAAGAAAAAAAAAGACAGTGGCTGCCTCTTGGCAGGGTAGAAGGTGTCAACAAGTTTACCAATGTTGTTGTTTTAGACTAGTCTGCCTCAGTGATTTTATAGAACTCAGACCATAGGCAAAACAGAAAACAGTAAATATGAGCAACCTTTGGAAAACTTTCACAGAAAACTGCTCACATCAAGTGTAAAACACAATTGCTTGCAACTGTAGTAAATGAACATGACAACTCATGGCAGCAATTATGACAGTACTTGTTATGAGCTTGTTACTCACAGGCATAGTCTGACCACCATGCAAGCTGTTGATGGCGGCCTGTGCTTCTGCATGGCTGGAGAACTTGACAAAGGCACAGCCTGCACAGATAGAAAGAGAGAAAGAGAGGAGAGGCGGGGAGATCAGCAGGATGGCCTTGAATACCATTGTTTTCATGTTATCTGGTTTGTAAATATATTCTGCCACTTGTGTGTTGAGTGCATAACTGAATAAATCAAGCTAATTGTACTAAAGGCATTAGCTGCTTGGAACACCCTGTCTCTTGCCCATTTCTAATTTGACCCCCACCACTTTAGAGCATGGAGCCAAGGCATTTACTATCATGACTTGTTTGTGATTATTAATCTGTTTAATATTTACACATTGTGATTTGTGTGCAGTCACTCATAAAAGAGATTATGATGACAAAGGCATAGCATTATAATCTGCCTATCTAACCGAATCTTTCCTCGAATATAATTTCAGATGAGGGGGTGCTTTGCTCAAGGGACATTCAAATCATCTTAAATCTATTTTGTAGTTAATACACAAAAGAAAAGTCAACAAAAAAGCTGGCCAGAAGACAAGGAAGCAGGCTTTGGTAGCATTACTCTGGAGCCACATTGCATTAAAAATTCAAATAATATTAAAAATAATTTAAGTAGATAATATTGCAATAGTATTACAACGTGAGTTTTGGAATGCTGCACGACTAAAGCGTATCTGTTAGTATAGTCTCAGTAAGGACAAGCATTATATTAATATCATAAAGGGAAAGCTGGTGAACTGAAATGCAGTGGAACTGAAATGTGGTAATTTTGCAGAAAGCCATTAAATGAAACAAGAGCTATTTCTCTAAGCTTTATGGTTGTCATAGACTGCACAGGGTATTCTGTTATGTCCTATTCTTATCCTTGCCTTCAGGTAGCTCATGTGTTAAGTCAAGAGATACCTAATTAACAAACTCATGGATTAATTCTCCCCATTTTTTATTAATTGAGTAGCAGCAGTGTCAAAGAACCAGACAGGCTTTTCCTGGGTTCAATCCCTGGTTTCTTGCGAACTGCAGATATCGGTTTTAAAATAGTTACACACATTCATTCTACATGACCAAAGGAGTGATGATTCTTTTAAACTACAAACACTAATAGGTAGGCTCAGGAGCTTTTTTGTGTCTGGCAGCAATCCATTCACTTCTACCTCTCAGGAGTCAGCTTTGCTTTCCCAACAAACAAATTAATAATTTACTGACAAAATCAAATAGATAGAACTGTGGCAGGACAATTTCCACGTTTACCTCAGGCTTTGCACACACTTTCAAGCCATACAATAAATTGTTAGCAAGTGAAACTGTTATGTGTGAAAATGTGGTGAGTAGTAAAGGCCATGCGTTCTGTACTGTCAGTGTCCTCAAAGCTGTATAGATCTACAGAGGCAAAGTGATAAGTCAAACAAGCCCTTGATTCTGTCATAGCATTCTAGCACCCTTTTATTTCACTTGAACCCCCCTCCGGGAAGTGGCAGGCAAGGTCTTCATTTGTCCAGCTGAAATACATCAACTTACTGTGTACCATTTGACTGTAGCTCTGTCTTTTGGAAGAATAAACACATTTAACCTTTGTAGCTTAAATAAAAAGGGATCCGTTTTTTCTCGAAAAAGCCTTCTAGTTTTCTAAGGCAAGATAACTCGCTGCTTGTTCCCTAACAAGGCCATCATATATTGTGCCAGGGTCACCGTGATCCCAGCAACGTAGCCCAGACAGACCAGACTCTTAACTGCGGGGCTTGCATACACCATCACCAAAGTCATGCTGAACATACAATGTTGTCAAAATTTCTCATCAAAAAATAGTCTGTAGCTTTGCTTTTGCTGACCTAAAAAAAAGTAAAGGGACACGGAGCACAACAACTCGAAAGAACTGGGAAGTGCTACAGCCTCATAAATTATAGTGCACTGTTGGGTTTTTGAATTTGATGGCTCAGAATGAGTTGGAGAAAAAGGAAAAAGAGAGATTGTATTGCTTTCAAGCGAGAGGATCTGCACTGCCTTTTGAATTCCCGGGGTAATAATATGTATGCATGAATTCCATCCCTCTGGATGGGTGACATTTATAACACAACTTAATTATAGACCTAAAAGCCATCTCTCTATTATTCCTGACAATTCGGGGCTCTATTCAACTCTGGCAGCAAGTGTTGCACTTTGAAAGTACTTTGAGGAGCAGCGCCATAGAGAGATGGATGTTAAACTTCTCGGCCTTTTTATTGGGTGAAGAGGGGTGCTGAAAAGCCTCTGAGTAGCATAAATTTACATCAACAGGGGACAAAGCCTCTACCATGGAACAGATAGCACTGTCAATTTCAAGGTCTGTCTCATTCAAATTATGGGAACCTCATCCCGAGCGAGGCGGCTGGCAAAATAATTTGCCGTAACATCCCGTAATGATTGCATAGGACTGTTGCACGGTGACTGATAGGCCCAGATACCTATATATGAGACCTTTGTCTGGTGGTGGCATTCATAGTTAACATTACTTTACAGTTTCCATTTCATAGCAGTGAAACTTGAAGAGAAATGAATGATCAAGTCTGTGATAATAGAGACAAATAACAAAGCGGGAAAGTATGGCATGTGAAGAGAGACAAAGAAAGAGTTGAGGTGTGGGGTGCAGGAGGGTGAAAAGAAGTGAAAGCACGAATGAGGGAGAAAACTAGCTCCTGTCTGACACAGCAGCACCGGCCTTATTTCATTTTATGTGCTGTCAATCAGCTTGAGGCATCTGAGCAGACAGAAAGAGAGGGAGTCAGATAAGAAGGAAGAGACAGCAAAAGAGGAAACAAGGCAGGGAGAAGGAAAGGTACTGGGCTGCTGGGGCAATGCAGAGCAATAGACCCGGGATTAACAGTGAGGGGAACAGATGTAGACACAGATAGGTGTGTGGTTCAGTATAGCCAGGCTTTCTCTTTGATATACTCAGAAGGCTTTGCAAGATTATCATCCTCTCTCTTTTGCCTTCCCACACATCTCTCACACACATTCAGAAGCTTCATGTAGAAGAATAAATCACAGTCAACAAAAAGAAAAGATGGTAGAGGTTCAGCGCAATATCGTGGGCTTTATTGCTCCAAATTTGGCTGTGAGAGCGAGAGAGACCCATCAAAATTTGATTAGGAGCCTTTTGCACTCTGTGAACAATCACACCTTCATCACATATTTTACATCCATCTTTAATTTGAACATGCTCTGCTAACCAAATATCATATAAGCAACGGACAAGAATGCATAAGCTGTTCCCGAATACAGGCAAATCTGCCGCACAGTGAGTGACGGCAGCAAAACCCAGAGCCTGGCTGCTTTATTTACAGTAGGGCATTATTGTCCAATGGTGTCTCTGGGGAGGGATGATGGGAATGTGGGAAACAAACATGATTACACCCCTCTGCTTTTCAGATAACAGGAAGAAGGGGAGAAGGAGAGGGGTGAGCAGAAAGACGAGGTGTTGTGTGATGTATTTGTTGAGTACAAGCACAGGGTGGAGGGGAGCTGCCGTGATGAAGAGACAACATGAGAAGAAGTTCGGGGAGGAAAGAAAAAAGAAGCGAAAGGTGGCATGAGGACAAAAGAAAACAAAATACAAAACGTAGTGAGAAAAAGAACGTGGGAGGAAGGATGTGTTGAGGCACAGTGACAATGATGTATGAAAGGTACGCTTGCGCGACATATAAGAGAGTGAAAAAAAACAAAAAGGGAGGATTACAGACAATGTCAATGAGTGCACCATGGGTGAAGCATGGTGCTAAAAATGTAAAGAGTAGAAAGTGAAATAGAACACAAAGACAGAAGGACTAAGAAAAACGGAAGAAGGGGGTAAAAAAGAGTTGGAGGTGTGTGGGCTCTGACCCTTACTGGCCCCATCAGGCCCTCGGAGGACGGTGCACTCCTCAATCTGGCCGAAGGTCTCGAACAGCCGCCGGACATCATCCTCACTTTGCTGCTTGCCGAGCATCCCAACAAACAGCTTCCTGTCTTCTAGATAGGAAGAGAGAAAAGGGAAGGAAGAGGGTCGAGGGAGGGTGGAGTAGAGGAGAGAAGAGAGAAATGGTACAGCTGATGGCACCGTTCTGCAGAGCTGAAAGGAACTTGTGCAACTCAAACCCCCCTTTTATCAGCAGTCTGCTGTGTTGTTGTGGCTGCTGCTGCTGTTGTTATTGTTGTTGATCTTATTGTTCTGTGGTGTGCCACCCCACCCTGGTATGAGGGAGATATATTCTTGTTTCCAGTGAGCTATTCAAGTCTGCCACAGTGATGCTTGATACAGATGCCGCTTGGAGCGGTGTGGGTTTCAGGTAGAGGTAGAAAGAGAGCAGGAATGTTTTGCTCAGCTAGAGAAACTGTCAGATCGCCTGGTTGCAAACTTGAAAGGGAACACGGAGCAAGAACATGTTACTACATTTTCTCATCACCAAAGCCATAAGAATTATGTTACACATGAGTAAACTCTATGTCAAGGGTCAAGGTATGAAAAATAATTTTTTATTTTAAAGGTCTTTCTTGAAATCCAGTGTATTAAAAAAGAGTGTTTTTCATTGTGCACTATTCATTGTTTTCTCTACCAGTTCCTGTTTATTTGTACTATACTTAAAAGAAAAAAAATGACAATTCAGCTCATGATATTTTTTCACCATGAACGATTCTTAAGTTTGGGAAGCTAAAGCTATGAGACATTAAGAATTAAAAAGAATTATAAATAATAAATAATATCACATTCAGTGATAGCGCCCATTAAAACAATGGCAGATGTGATTTAGTATGATTTTATTGTGAATAATTTGAATCATAGGTTCCTATATTTGCCATTTTTTAATTTAATTTAATTTCCCACAAATAAGAACTGGTACAAGATAAATTAATATAGCACAATATATAGACAGAATTGGTCTCCTTAAAATGAATGAACACAGTACTAAACACAGCAGAAAGTACTGAAAAATATTTCTGTTGGTGCTGTTGTGGTGCAATTAGATAGTCTCTTTCATATTACTGCCCAGAGTCAGCTGGGATAGACTCCAGCCCCCCACGATCCTGAACTGGATAAATGGTTGAGAAAATGGATGGATGAATGGAAAATTAGGAAATTCAAAAGACCTATGCCAACTGCAGAAAAAAATGAAGCTATCATATCAGCACTAGACATGAATCATGGAAAGATCAGGGCATCAGATCTATCAAACTGTTTGTACAAAGTAAGAAAAAAGTCCTGTGTGAATGATAATAATAATAATAATGTGAAACAATCCTGACTGTACAGTCAAAACCTTAAATCAAGCACGATTTAACATCTTTATCATCAAGCATTTCCTCAGCAAATTTATTGGATTCTCCTTATTACATTTGAAGGGCAACTTCACCTAGCAGTCTCACACTGCCCTAGCTGATATCCAGAAGGAGGCACTCACATTCACATGTATAGGCTCTATACCACTAAACTTTAGCCAGTCAGAAAGCTGGATTTTTATAATTAATCTTCCTGGTGCCCTGGCATTAGACAGAGCATTCATCTTCTTTACATCTTTTACATTATGCATCTCCTATTCCACCGTGTTGTGGAATGAAATGGCTACTAGCAAGAACCTATCGCCAGAACTGATGGAAAGTGGCAGGAAGAGGAAAACGAGTTTATTGGAAATGACACTGTTGATCTTCAACGTGAGTCATTTGACTGGTAGGGGGTGGGTGAGGAGCGAGGAGGAGTGGAGGGTGGGAGCATCACCTGGGCCTCAACAGATGTGACGCCTCCTGTACCTGCCAGGCCCCATTAGACGCAGCTGTTCTAAAAATAAAGCACCAGGGCTTCCTTTTTGCAGCGGGGAAATCGGATCCTGTTCCATTCCTGTAAAGTTCAAATGAGACACATGCCTGCTAGCCGCTTGGCCACACAAATGAGCACCTGCATAATCAATAAGGCCACGGTAGCTGGTCTCCACTGCTGGTGTTGTAGCAGTGGTGCCAGTTCATGTTCCTATAGTCACGCCTTGCACAGTAGGATTTCTTAAACCCACCAGCTGAGTCTGATTTTTTTACTGCTTATTAATGTCTCTCCCCTGTTGGACCTCTAGGATTGGAAATGAGAGACAGCCCTGAGGAGATCACCACAACGACTTACATCAACTGAAATTTAGCAATGACCAAAAGGCGTAAAGACGTCTAGGATGGTTCTGGGAATCAGTCAGTCATTGTTGAACAGGTGGTAGAGAGTGAAATAGGGTCGACCCCTGTCAATGGCACCAAAGGTGAAAGTGGTACACGTCCAAGAGACTTTGCCATGTGTGTCCCCTCCATCTTTCAGGTTTTTACTGAGGTGTCACTGTTACAACTTAAATGGGCAGAGTGCAGTTTTACAGGCCTCCTGCAGTGTGTTAATGTTTTGGGACAAAAGTCTCATCTCGGCCCTGGCCCGAGGAGATCTAATGGCGGCTTTACAAGGCTAATTAACAAGCCATGAGCGAGGTAATGAACTTTCCAAATGTGCTGGCAAACGCAAAAATAAATTACACCCCAGTGAAGGCATTAAAGGAAGTGTGAGTGTACTTCTGAGCCTTCCTTTGGGAGAGCCACAGTGAGAAAATGAATTTGGAGCTGCTATCTTTTCATTGCCTGACCTAAGTGTGTCTCAGTCGGCCCACTGCATGCCCTGGCCAGTGTATAGATTGCTATTAATTAGTCCACTTTGCACCTGTCTCCAAAGCAGCTCTTATTGGATTTTGCAAGTTCCCACTCATCTCCTATGGCCACTCGCAAGCCTTAAATTGGCATTTTATGAATATGAATAAATATCCCGTAATGCACCCTCTGCACAAGGAGATGATTCCATGACTCTAAATGAGTCCAATGAGTTATCTGTTAAAAGTGGCAAGCGGAGGAAAAAAAAATACTCCTGTCTAGTAGTCATGTATTTGCATTAACAGGGTCAAGGACTTTCCTATGGAATTGACTGAGATGACAAAAGTAGGGGGAAAAAAATCATTACACTGACTGACCTCTTTGTACTTATCTCTCATTGAGAGTGGCTCATCTTATCCTTCTAACGGAGATGAGCCACACAGCTGGAGAACATTTGTGCTCTACAACACTTCTCTGCTCTTCTATGAAGAGACCTTTGTAATCTGTTCTTTAAACAACTACTTTAATATCTTGTACAAATGCATGCATTGTTATTAAGACATGTATTTACATAATTTAAATCACATTTAAATAATATTAAAACACGTCTTAAATGGAAGAAAACTAGATTCACAGATACATATTTAGCACTTTTCCACATGCTTGTTAGCATTCGTGCCCTTTTGGCGTATGTGTATACTTGTTGTCATGTGATCAGAGATAAATTGAGGTCCTCTAACACACACTGTCATTCCATACATTTTTGTTTTCCTTTTTCACCCCAACACTTGACTGGAAGTGGGAGCAATTGTGTGGAAAATGGCTCCATGTCAGTCTCCAGCCATGTCCACAGTAAGGTGGCATGTGGACAGCTCCATTTCATGAATGCAAATAAAAAGGGAGATCAAAAAAAGTTATCAAAACACTACTGACATCTGACAATTGCTTGTCTCAGGAAGCCTTTTCATTTCAGCACCCGGTATATTAAAAATTAATGGATTTTGCACAGATGCCATATGCTGTCAGGACTGATGCTTCTCTCTCAGGAATAAAGTGCTACTTGTGTTGTAGGCTGCAGTATATGCATATAGATTTTGTCTTTTCCCCCTTTGTCTCTGTTGCTCTCCGTATATATTTCTCTTTACCCTTTATTGTCATCCCTCACCCTTGCCTGTCTCCCCAGGCAAAGAATCAGTTGCTCTGAAGTCTACTTTTCAAAAGTTTCTGCTTTTGTTTGCCAATAACGTGAATATTCTCTTTAAAGAATTACTCTCTTGCTCCTGTGTAGTGGTAAATATTTTTTTTTTCCACAGTTCTATCACTTATTGCCTGTTGGCAGTATAGTCAGGGAAGCTTGCTAGTTGTAAGTGTTCAGAAAGCACGGACAGCTGCATCCAACGATAAAAGATGCATGCTAGTCCGCTGGGTGCATTTCAAATGCAGAGTAATGTTCCAGGCAGCACAACAAAGAAGTTGTGCTTCTTATGGACTCATTAGAAAAGCCTGATGCTGGTACGCTGCTGCCTGGGAGGCCTGCCACCAGACATGCTCGCATATGTAGGCGTGCAGACTGGGTGCACAAAATGTTGGGAACTGCTGCTTAATATAGAGTTAGACTTGGTTTGTAATCATCTGTGTATTTCCCTGTTGTGTAAATGCTACAGGGGCATGCCTGAAATCAAAAGTGGCCATTTGCTTTCAGAATAAGCATTTTAGATTATTAACATTAAATATTTATAGAACATGGAGGGAAAAAAATCCTAAATAGTGACTTGTTAGATACATTCACTGTTGTTAAAGGTACCATTTTCTCATGTAGCGGTGTTTTAACTCTCTAATAATACTTTTACACCCTTAAAAGACTGAATTTCCCTTATGAAGTTACATAAGGGACTAATTCAAATTCACCTTCTACAACTTTTCTAGTTACTTTCTCAGTGCTACTTTTTAGAAGTTAATTAAGTACATAGTAGACCTGTTATTAAAGAAAAATGTATTACTTGCAATCTTATAGAAATAAATCAACGTAAGTAAATAGGCATGAATTAAAAAAAAATACAGGCGAAGTTGCTACACATCTTAGAGATACATCTAGATCTTCCTATACCATGGTGCCAGGCGATATAAGGCAATGTAACTCCCCCACCCAAGATTACAATTACTAGTCTTGCTGACATTCCAAATGTATTTCAGTGTTATGGATATACTTGCATTTTAATAACTTCCTATTTTTTAGATGTCACATACTTTGCCTTGCCCTCTTCTGGATTTCTTTGTTTTTTTACACACTTGTTACATTTAAATATTTCAGATCAAATACAAATCCAGAAATGACATTTTATTTATTTATTTTTCTTTAGCCATTTAGAGTTGAACTTGCTGGGGTGTTTCAGATCATTGTCCTGCTGTGCTTCAGAGTGTGAGTGTGCTTCAGCTTTGGGGCAAGAACCGATGATCAGGTATTCTCCCTCAGGATTTTCGGGTGTAGAGAATTAATGATTCCTTCAATTATGGCCGATCATCCAGGTCCCGAAGCAGCAAAGAAGCCCCAGACCATCTTATTACCGCCACAATGTTTGAGTTGGTTTGGTGTTCTTTTTATGAAACCCTGGGTTAGTTTTATGCCAGACGTACTGTAACCAGACACAAACCTTACAAAAAGTTCAGCTTTTGTTTCATTAGTCGTCAGAAGATTTTTCCAAAACTCTTCAAGCTCATGAAGATCATGACGTGTTTTGGCAATTGTGACAAACTTTTGTGTTTTTTGTCAATTTTTTAGATGTTGTTATGGGTTCTTTTGTGACCTCCTAGGTGGGCCGTCAGTGCAGTCTTGGAGTAATTCCTGGGAAGGTTCACCACTGTTCTGAGTTTTCTCTATTTGTTCATAATGGCTCTCACCATGGTTCACTGGAGCCCCAAAGCCTTAGAAATGGCTTTGTGACCCCAGATATCAATGACTTTCTTTCTCAGCTTTTTGTTTTAGATTGTGGCTTGATGTGTTTTTTGGGGTTTTTTTTTAGATCTTTTAACCTACTTCAATTTGTCAGACGGGTTTTATTTAAGTGCCTTTTTGATTCAAGAGATCTGGCAGTAAATGGGCCTAAGAGTAACTGGGGAAAATGAACTCAGCCATGATTAAAATATGGTTAATTGCAGTTAATTCATGATTTAACAAGGGGGGCAATTACTTTTTCACATAGGTCACTTAGCGATGGTGGTGACTCTCAATGTGGACCCAGTGAAAACCTAGTGAGAATCAATAAGTAATCAAATCAATAAGTGAAATCAATGATAGAATCAGAATTGCTAAATTCTGATCAGTTCTCATCCCTATTGTATATATTACATTGTCGCTGTTCAAAGTGCCACATAATATCATTAAGGAATTACATAAGGTACTTTGCATTTAGAGGAACAAATTCAATTAGTTAAAAAAATTATATACAAAATTAAAATTAATTTAGAAAAAAAGAATGTTTTGTAATACCATAAAACATGGAGGTCTGGAAATTTTAGATTTTAGCTGCTAAATAACTTATTTTAAATTAAAAGGATTAATGAGTACCCAAAAAACAAGCAAAGTATTGAGTATTTTCTCCTGTTTAATGTGGTTGAAGGTATTAGATACTTCTAAAATGTTATTTCTCTGTTGTTAAGAGTCAAACTAGGTTGGCAAGGTTGCATAAACAAACACTAAAAACTTGGTTATTTTGCTTACAAGCATAACTTCTCCCTACACAGGTACTTAATATGTAGTTATGACAAAACAGAAAACTACATGCTGTATATCATAAAATCTAATATGTGTTAAAGTTGACTTTTTAACTCCTGCAGGTACCTGATTTATCTCTGTAGATAGGAAAACTTTAGGCTAGTAATTGATTTTCTCTAATAATGTTGCTTTTGTTAAAACAGGTTTCTGATGTCAATACCTGGGTTTTTTCAGACTGTTCCACAAAATCACCTAGTAGTGCTTTGTATTCCTCCAAATGTCACTTATATGTCCAGTCATTGCAGAAGAATCAGATTATTTATGTAGGTGGCATAACCCAGAGTTGCACTGAAAGTCTGAGGTGTATAACAGGAACAGCACAGTCCCTTGTGGAGCTGCTGTACTACACATCACTAAATCAGACAAAACACTGGCCAGTCTCACATACTGGGGCCTGTCTGTCAGGTAGTCAGTAATCCACAAGATGTTGGGAAGGTTGCTTGACATTTCATGTAGCTTCTCCCTCAGTAGCTGCTACTGTAGGAGAAGATACATAAGCTACATAAAATGTGATAGTGTTGAACACACTTGAGAAATCAGAGAAGATAATTCTATTTTATTCTATCATATATATATATGCACATATACACATACACATATATCTATATATACATATATCTATATATATCTATATATATATATCTATATATATCTATATCTATATATATATATATATATATATATATCTATATATATATATATATATATATATATATATATATATATATATATATATATATATATTAGTGCTGTCCGTTAATCTCGTTAAGATGACGTTAACGCTATAACCGCATTAACGCGGCAAACCTCCATTAGCGAGTTAGCGCAGATCACCCCGTGCGTGGGGCTGCACGGCGCTAAACCGTTAATGAGCTAACCGTGCTAACACGTTGACGCCATGCAGCCCCATGCATGGGGTGATCCGCGCTAACTCGCTAATGGAGGTTTGCCGCGTTAATGTGGTTATGGCGTTAACGTCATTTTAACGAGATTAACGCGGACAGCACTAATATATATATATATATATATATATATATATATATATATATATACATATACATATATATATATATATATATATATATATATATATATATATATATATATATATATATAAAAATAATGTGTGTGTGTGTGTGTGTATGTGTGTGTGTATTACCTTGCCTGTGACATAGATCCAGTAATGTTGCTACCCAAGCCTTCCTCTTAATGTGAGTGAGAGATACATAACTGAAGCCCATGTTGACGTGGATGTTTGGGCCATTAAGGAACCAAGATATACTGATAAAAAGTAGACTACTGGAAGAACGCAAACATGTACAAGGACTGTCAATATGGACTTGATAGAATGCTAGCATGCCAGGTGATCCAATGAAACAGGTTATAAGGAACACATGTGGGAACAACGAATGAGCAGAGAATAAACACTGACACTTAAAATACCAAGAAACACTTGGAAGCTCAGTGTAACAATATCATTCGATGAATGTTAATATCAGAGCTGGAGATCCAGAGGCTACAATGCAGTGGGAACAACAGACAGCTTAGTAGAAGAGAGCAGTGGAAGTGAACTAGATGATGCCCAGCCCCTTGCAATGACAGATGCATCTACTGAGCTGAGGATGAAGATCATTGCAGAATTCAAAGCTATCAACTCAACCTCAAATTATCCACCCAACTAAGAGTACAACACCCCTGTCTCACTAACAAAGTCCCATCAGAGGAGATGCTTGCAGATGTGAATACTGCCCTATGTACCATCTCCACTACCAGTATCAATGAAACCAATGGAGCTCATATATTCCTCTCCCACGGTAATCCTAGGAGCACTTGGAGCACTTACATCAAGGATGTATGTAGGAGAAAGCAACCATAGAGAAATAAAAAAAAGGCTGCATGCCAAAATCAGGAAAGGCTGGAAGAATGTTAGAGGGTTAACTGAGGTGCAGAAAGCCACCATGAGTGACAGATCCTTAATGAAAAAAGAGGTACCACACGATTCTATAACGGAGGCTCTAGAAACTACCAAACAAAGGCTCAAAGTCCACTAGACGGAAGAGATTCACCAGAAAAGAAGAGGCCAAGAGAATAAATGACCTGTTCTCCAAAGAGCCATCCAGGGTGTATTCTCAGCTATAAGGGAATAACATAACAAGTGTAGACCCACCCACCAGTACTGTTGAAACTGTATAAGCAATACAGAAAGAAAATCTGTGTGAAAGAGATGGCACACAACACTAACACCAAGTGGCTGGTGGATCTAAGAGCAGACTTAAGAGCACACCACAACAACCTGCCAGAACAAGAGCCAGTCCACATAACAAAGAATCCTGATCCAAATGATCCCAACAAGGGCATGATACCATCAAACTGGCCATTTAATTGTCTCTGTACAATTTGGAAGCTCCGCATTGACCAGGCTGAGTTGGCACATGAGTCAACTGGCCACCCACCAAAGTTTGCTGCCCCCCACGTCCACGGATAAAACTGTTTTGAATAAATGTGATGGCGAATGATTATTTTTGTTTTGTACCTGTAAATAGTTGGTTTTGAAAAAAATGAAGGTATCTGTGTGGTATTTGAAATTTCAAAAATCTTATTTCCAGTGAAAGGACTACTGACCTAACTGCTTGATAATATTTGTTTACCATATTATTTACAAGTATTTGATCCATATCAGGTTGCAGAATTGGGCTGGTGCCAATCCCTGGACAGATCACTGGTGCATCTCATGGGCAACATAGAGACAGGCAACAGTTCACAATCTTACAATATATAATTGTTACTTGTCTTTCCTGATTAAGTTTGCTGTTAAAGTTAACTCCATTCTAGGAAAGTGAATCTTAAGCTACTTTTGCTCAGCTCTGCTGAGAATCATTACAGCGATGGTTGGGACTTCCAGTCAAGGAAATTAACTACGTACATAATTAACTATGTACATAATTATCTTCTTTCTGTCTCTTTGCCATATTCTTCAAGTAACCTATATTTGACAACAGCATAATAAAACTGGAAATTCTGTTTTTGGTGTGCCACCCCAATGTTTTTGGGGACCCCTATAAGGCCACCCGTATGAAAGGAATTCTGGAGGAGCTCCTGCCTGGATTGACTACAGGAAAGCCTACGACACAATCCCCATACATGGATACTTTAGAGCTTGGGACTGTACAAGGCTAATGCACTAATAACATTCATCAGGACCTTAATGGAACTGTGGAAGACAATACTGGAGGCTAACACTAGAGCAATTGCACAAGTTATCATTAAGTATGAATACAGATATAGATTCAGGAGTGGAGTAAACATAACCCAAATCCGGTACATGACCCATGCTTTACACCAGAAGTGAGACAGTCATCAACTCACTGATGCACCTCACCAGGCAGGATCAGTGATATATGGACACACCTGAAGCCCATACATTTCTCTTAAATAACTTTAGGACATAATAATCTTTAAGGTAAGGTTATGTTAGACTAGATGTAATTTCCTGTATTATTATATTGCAAGAAATGTAAATATTTAATGTGTGAATATCAATATGTGAATAATATTCTGATTGTACATTAAGATTTTTGTCAGACTTCTAATCAGCAGAAAAATTTGGGGTTTGGGGATTTTGCATAAAGGGATATACATAAAGTATTAATATATAGAATGTAAACAACCTGAAAATGCTTCATTTCACCTTTCACATTTCAATGTTGATAATGTGTATGGAAAAAATGTCTTTCTGAGGTTTTGTTTGATGGGATTTGATCATATTTCCATGTCAGCATTAGGGCTAAATGTATTTAGTTGTTTTTTGTTTTGTTTTGGTTTGTTTTTTTTTTAAACATGCCTATCTTAAGATTAACTTGGACCAAATCTAACAGCCTAAGCACAGCCCAATTTTCAGAAACCATAAAAACATCCATGGATATCTGGTACTTAATGGGAAAAACTCAAAAATAAATTGAACAGCCAAAAATAGCAATCCCACATGAGGCTTGAATTTCTCCTCTTTGGGCATATTTCTTTATTTAACAACATAATATTCTGAAATGGTACTCTCCACATTGGAAAACGATGCTAAATGGATACCCGGTATGTCACAAATGTCATAACAAACATTTCTAACCAAGCATCAGTGTCTGTTGAGATAGGGAATATGCATGCGTTTACTTCAAAGGCCTCATTCTATTTCTGACACGTTTCATTCCTACCCGGTTACCAGACATAGTTAGACTCCATTCCAGAGCAAAATAATGTGGAACCACACACTAAACCTCTCTGCTGTTGGTCCCTATTTGATGTGTACAAGTGGATTATCCAGTATAGTGAGGTACTAAATGGAATAATCAGGGGAGAACAAACATCTAAATTGTCAGCATATCAGGCATGATGGTACATGATACAGGCTTTGTATTTCTGAACACATTACTTATGCCACTGGAGCTGTCACATCTATTTAACTGATGGGGGTAGGGGGGGTAGCTTTAAACGCCGTTATGCATGATCAAAAAATAACACAGAACAATCAAGAAAACCTGAGAGAAATTAACTGTATACAGTATCCTAAAAGCTAGGCCATTCAGTCGGTGCCTTGAAACCTTAAATTAAAACAGAATAACTGACTTTGATGGAAATCCCACATATTAACTGCTAACAGGAATCTTTTTTTTTGGCACAGTTCTTTCCAGAGGCACAGGGGGATCTTTTGGGTTCATTTGCATGTAAAGTGGTGCATGTTCCGTCTGTGGGTATGAGGTGCCTCCAGACACCCCCTCCCTTGTAGCCCGCCCGACTGAGTCAGTGAGCAGCCCTCACTCTTCCCTACCTGCTGGGCTGGGGCACGACAGCGCAGCACAAAACATCTTAAGGTCCTGTCAATCTCTCCACTGGCCAACTGAGGACAGCCTTCTGAAGAGCAGCAGGTTGGCAAGGACAAACACAACCCATTCACAAAGACTCCCCTCAGCCAGACAGACAAAAGGCATGGACAAGATATTAAAAAGGTTCACATAGGGTTGCTGAGTATTAAGTGCAGGGGTGGAAATTATTCTGACACTGTATAAGTTTCCAATATGAGAAAAGTATGGAGAGCTAAGATGTGTAGACAAATGTACTGAGTGGCACATTGTGAAAAAGTCGATGTTGATGGATGTTGATGGAGGTTGCTGGGCATTTCAAGAGAGTGTTGAAACCATCTTATCAGAGTTAATAAAAGGAGAGGGTGTCGCTGGATGACCCATCATCTTTCTTCTCATCAGTGTGGTCTCCAGTCTCACAGCAGTGGCTAGAGGAGTGGGACCTGGCTCGAAGATTGTGTTTAGATAATGGCCATCTCCAATCATAGATAATCTGGCCCCATCTTTTCTTCACAGACACAGCAGCAGACAAGGTCAGGGGGAAAAAGATTCCTGGCGAGGCAAGGCGGAGATAGGGATGGGGCGGCTCTGAGATGATTTACTGCTGAGATTCACTCAGCTGCCTCCATCACCCTCCGTTAACTTTCTCATCCTGTCGTCTCTTCCCCTCTTGCTCTTTTTGTCTTCCATCTCTCACTCTCTTGCATTTCTCTGTGGGCCTTGTACTGAATCCCCATTTCTGTATCACTTGCTTCTTCTCCTACTTTGCTCTGTTTTGCCAATGGTAGGTGGACAAAGAAAGGGTAAAGTGGTTATACGGAAAGATCTATTGTAGAGATGCATTTTTCATTTTGGATTTTAAGTAAATTTTCTTGGGTTTCAAGTGCCTTTTCCTCCAATGACCACAGACCAATTGACAAAAAAACAAATAAACAAAAAAACAGGGTGCCGAGTACATTCAAAGTACACTGAGTAAATTTTAAATTTGTGGAGACATAGTTGTCATAAGAGACAGATTAAAAGGCAGCTAAGCTCCCCTACAATGCTAAGTTCTTTCTTGAAAATCTAAGGAAAATATAAAGTAAGGCATGAGCCATTGTAATAGACAGCCAGAGAATGTGCTCTGTGATCCACAGCGGTAGCCTATTGGCACTATGGTGTGGTGCTGTGGCCCCCTACCAGCCATTTTTTGAGCACTGATTTTTATTTCTCCTCCTGACACTCCCATATCCCCAGGGAGAGGACGTCTCTCAGGGACACTGTGCACAAAAGAAGTGCTACCAGAGTCTCCAAATGGAGTAATGGGCCCTAATGTCTGCACAGGCACGTAATCGAGACCCTTCCACAAGTTCCCATGACAGATAATTGCTGATGTCTTGGTAGTGATAAATGTGACTCCATTCTAGAGGTGCAAATGTCCTGGTTCAGCCCTGGATTTGACAGTCTAAAGGCCCCACTGGGATTGGTGTACCTGACTGGTCCTGAGCCTTCCACAGATGACTCCCTCGCTACTTTCTCACTTTTAGTCAGCCCTAGCAGGGCTGTCTATTTTCCTTTAACCACAAGCCTTCATAGTAAATCTCATTTCATTGTCAGCCATGACTGTGGTTTACTTCCCTGGCCTGTCTGCTGACTTCCTGTTGCCATTAACGCTCAATATCTCTGTTGGGGCCTGTCTGCTCAGTCTTATTTCATTCTGTGCTGTGTCCTATCCTGTCCTCCTATATAGAAAGTTCATCTGACAGACTAGCAGGGGCAGCGTAAAAGCCCTCTGTATTTCATTCAGACTACCTGTTCATCTCCCTTCTCTTTCTGCAGAGAAAAGGGTAGTAATTGATATTGGGACCCATCCATCTTCCCCTCTTAAGCCGAGAGATCCAATTTATCTTGGTAAGAATGCCGATTGGCTCTCTCCCAGGCCTTGTCGGTCAGACTTTTCCTGTTTTTAGATGGCCGTTAATTAAAGTGCTGCCATGACAAAAATAAGATCTGCATTGGGGGGGGGGGGGGGGGGGGGGGGTGTATGGCAATTGAAATAGCCCATCAGACTAACACTTGACCACATAAATCAGCAAAGTGACTCAGTCTAATCTGACCTAGGCAGTCTAAATCACCACTCTGAAATGAAAGCACAGGGCTGACACAGACCTGTTCGGTTAGATCAAATTCAGCCCACATAAATCTTTTTTTTAACTTAATCTGCATTATTCTCAGTGATGTTAGTCAAAAGTGACTTTAGAATGATCTAGTCAATCACCATGAAAGTAAAATTAGCGATGATAGGAAGCTGTGCAAAAGAATCTGCACAATGTTAAAGCAGAATGTGATGTTCTGATATCACAATTCGTTAATTCATACCACAATTCATACCTTTTTGTACTAAGCAAAAGACATATCCATTGAGTTCTACTGAAATGCTCACATCACATAATGGAAATCATTGAAAATTACTTAATTTAACTTTACATGGTTCCATTTATCAGTGCTATTATATGCTATTAACGAGGCAGATAAATTGATAGGAATATAGACAAGTAAAAAGACAGGTTAGTGAATAGGTAGGTAGATAAGTCTATCTGAGGTAATGCAGAGTTTTCATAGAGTGATAGAAGGTGTTACTATCAACTACTTTAGTCACGCTCTTATTTTAGGATAAAACACATTATGGTTATACCACAAATGTTCCAAACGTCTTAGATCATGATACCTCAAAATGTTATTCGGTCGTAGTGCTGAGCCAGTTGACATGTTTTTAAGTTCTGACTCATCTATGTATGTTTGGATGATATTTTCCTCTTAATATTGACTTTAAAATCAGGAATAAAGATTATTCCCTCCCTATTCTTTTCTATTTTCTCAATATTTTATTTCGTTCCATGTCTTTCTATCTTGTCTTTGAACTGCTCCCAGTGACTATAAACATGAGAAAGCCCCTCTGCTGGCACAGACGGGAAGTCAATAGAAGCAAGTGACCTATATTACAGGCTAGTCTACTAACTCCTGGTATTTTCTCAAGTGAGAGCAGACTATTAGGGATTACATGAGTGCTATTTCAGTGTATTTGTGTTTTTACATGTGTGTGTTTTCTAATGGGGGGGTGGGGGTGCAACAGAGACCAAGAGAAGGTTAATTACCTCCTCGTCCTTCGCTGTCAGCAGGTTTCACCTGGATGGGCCGGTTCATCTGGAGAGAAAGGGAAAGAAGTAGATGGAGAGAAAGAAAGAGTGAGAAGAAAAGGGAAATCCCACGTTAGCTGGAAACCATATAAGGTGCAAGATGTTGCAATGTTCCTGGTGTTAATGTCCTGAGTTTGTCCTCCTCTGTTAGATAAACACAAAAATCAAATGGTGAAGATGGCATAAAAAGAGATAAATCTGTCCAGTACTCCATGCCAGCATGTTTAATTAATCCAGGGCACTGCCTCTGGAGATGCCTGAATTCCCCTCACAGTTCAGCAGAATTAGCACTTTTCAATGACGGAGCCACACTGGGTGTCAGATGGCACTTGGAGATTAATGCCATTACATCAGCCACTCCCAGCCCCACCGGGAGAGGTCCTTTCTGGCTGGCCCTTGCTCTTCCTGTCCCCTCCTGGCTCCAGACTCCCAGTCACCAGCTATATCCTGCTCATTCCTGACCCTCAGCAATCCCTCTTTTCTGCCTTCATCCCCTCCTCCCCTTTCGCATCTCTACCCAGGAGGCCTTTTGTGACTTACAACCAATATGCTACTGGTCTGGTCAGCCAACTCCACCCTTCCCAAGCACCCTCCTTGTGCTAGAGCCTCTGAACGGCATAGCTATGAGCTTCTGAAAGGTTAACAGTAAGGAATTCATTTCATAGTGTGGTGAAAGTAAACATTGCCAAGCTAACAAGGGAAAAAAAAAAATATATATATATATATATATATATATATATATATACATATTAAAAGCTGCCTGCCATGAATAAAAACTCCCCAGGTTTTTTTCTCCCTGGAGTTTGAATACTAATACAGAAAAGCACTTGATCTAGTTTTACAGATCTCTAAAATACAAATAACATCCCCCTATTCCTCTGTAAAAAAGGTGAGTGGTTTTAAGCCCTTGAAGACCCTTATTTATTGAGGCTACCTACGCACATAATATTTGGCATTGTATTGTATTTTTATTTTTATTTTTGGTGTTGGGTTTTCAGTTTTTTTTTTTGTTTGTTTTTTGTTTTTTTCCAGAATTCAGTTGGCAGTTAGCCCATCTTTCTAACTAGGCCATGCAGACAGGTCCAACATGAGAGTGCCAGTGAATGGCACAGAGTACTGCCCACTCAGATCAGTCAGCTAGGGCAGGATAGTGGGTGTTGTGGCCCTCAGGCAACACAGCACTTGACAGCAGTTGACATGAGCTCAGACCTTGGTTGAATATAGACTTGGTGGACATGTATAGACAACTGTATACATGGTGACACTCCTGGGACGTAATGTGCTCTCGAAGCAATATGTTGCGACACTGGAACAAAGCTTTGTAAAATGACAGAGGCATCACAAGGCTTGCCCATGGAGCTGTTCACAGATGCACACACAGAGAAAAAAAGAGTGAGGAAAAGACAGAGACCAGAGCAACCAAATAAATATGTTAAGTTGTTGCTAATTGGAGTAACAAAATTTCATATTATATATTCATGGAATATGCGTTCCTCCTGGAGCATAGCCATCCAGCAGATGGCCAGAAATGCAAAGATCAGTTTTTACTCACTGCCCTTATGCTTTGTACTCACTTTTTTCAAGTGTTGGTGTGAGATAATTTGATAAATCACTAAGATAATTTGCACTGCATTTGCAATCTCTTCTGTTGACAAACTCAGTCCCTCAGCATAAATGTTCTCAATACAAAAAACATTATTTTCTTCTTCTTCTAGGCTACATCCATTGTTCTGTGGGAGCCTGGTTCACTGAGACTCTTCAGTGAAGGAATAAATTTGGAATCCTGCAATTTTGTGTGATAGGAGCCCATGTGAGTCCCCGTGATTACATTCACATGTAAATCTTACATAAAGTTCAGGAGAGGTAAAGTATTGATATGCGAGTCTGCTATTGCCAGAAAGTTATTTAGAGTTAAGCTAAGGTGTGGTGTGTACATTTGTAAGTTGTTGGAGGTGAGGTTTTGGGGTTTTTTGAGGGCAGAAATGGTCTCACATAAGAGATTTAGGGTAGCCTGAATTCCCAAGATCTACGCCCAGTGATCAGTCAGCTTCCAGGTCTTAAATGGAAGCGACTGGTCAGGAGGCTTCATTAGTAGCCCCTGAGCCACTGCAGCAACAAGAGTCATTAAGCAGCCCAAAGTACACTTGGGGTTGCTAGGAAACCAAGTGGAGGTGGCCAGAAGGCAGGCAAGGCAAGCTGGCTGTTGGTCTGTAGGCATTTAGCCAACCAATTGGCACGCTTTTCTTTCTTATTATTATTTTTTTTTACTTCATCCAAGGAGGTCACAGTAAGAAAGGAGGGAAAAAAAGAGATTTCTCAACCCCCACCTTCAAGCATGCCCCACTTTCATGTCCCTTTTTAGTGACTGTGACAATGAGTTTTCGAGGGAGTCTGTTGCAACTTCTGCTCCAGCTCCCTGCCAAATTATGGAATTCATTTTTTTTTTTGCCAAACTTTGGGGTTGTGAGTGGTGCTCACTTGCATATGGCTGGAGTTAAGATGTTTGCTTCTCTGAGCTACTTTATAGTGTCCTCTGCATACATTTTCTTGAGGAAAAACAGAATGTTTCCAGCTTGCTACACAGAAATTGTAAAATTCAACTTTACTTTTATCTTCACTCTCTTTCTCTCACATACTGTGACACACATACAGGAGCACAAAAGTCTTGGGGCTCAATAACAGCAGGTGGCTTAGGTGACATTTTAATCCCTTATTACTGAGTGCAGGATTAGCCAACAGATCAAGGCAGAGTTAATTATATGAATTCATCAGAGGCTGGGCGAAGAGGCTGCCTGCTTTCCCCTTGGGCCAAGACCCACCCCCACCCCACCACCCACCTTTTGCGTGCACACACACACACGCGCACACAGACACACTGAGAAAGATGACAAGTGACGTTCTGTATGTCTGAGAAGCTAGCTAGTTCCTTATTAGCATTGCAGTGGCAGGAAGCTAAGATAACACATACAGTGAAGCCTCCAGAGATGCTGTAAGACAAATGATATCTACTACCTTCCCATTGGGCCCTGTGAAATGAACTGCGTAGACTTTCGAGAGGAAGACTACAAGCTTTCATCCTGCAGACATGTGGCTGCTGAGGCTGAAAGGAGTTCAACCACCCCCCGTCTTGCTTTATCTTTGTCTCTCCCTGCCCCTTTGGCCTCCAAAACCAATATGCTTCCCACCACAGCCCCTTAATGGGTTGATCAATGCTGACAAATAGGCAGCTCATGCTGACTTGCCTGGGAACTCACAGCTATGTGCCTGTGTGCTACTGCACTTAGAGAACCCATCTCTCTTTCTCCTCATCTCTCTTTTTTTGTCTTTTTCTGTTACTAACTTTTTTTTCTGTCCATATTTTCCCATTTGTCCATATTTCCTTTCTGTTCATATTTTCTTTATGCATAGAGATTCATTCTTTAAGTTCTAATCTCCAGGAGTGAGTCATACTGTTATGATGAGTAAAAGTCATCTGAAATCGCAAAGGGTTGGACCAAGTATGGAAGAGAGAAACTTGCTTACATTTTTTAACTAAAGGACAGTATATTTCAGAGTGTACACTTGTGTATTTGTGTGTACATTCACTTAAGAATATCTGTCTTTGGCCGGTGTGTCTGATTGATAACAGTGCAGTGGGGGAAAAGACAGACAAGGACACCACTGGCATTTGACCATGTTTCACTATGGTATGTGAATACCACAGCTCACAAAGCAGCCAAGAATAAATTCTATCTATCAGATGCTCTACATACAAATATTGCTCTCTTGTAATAAGTGCTCACACTTGGAATAAGTGCTCACACTTGGAATAGTGTGAACACTTAAACACTTCAGCCATTCTTGAGTCCCCTTGACTGATTCTTTAACTTCTTTCCTGGTTTTTCGTTAACTAACATTACCAAATATTAAGAGGACGTCTGATGAACATCTCATCTGTAAGCTGAAATACTTTATATCAGTTGTTACCTACAACTTAGGCTACTAAACAGCTGGGAAGTATCCAAATGATTAATCGTCCAACTTTGATAAAGACATTCTAATCAGCTACGAAAACTTGACAAACTTAAACATCAACATGATGTAAAACTTTGCGCACCAGACAGAATTAACTACTCAAGTCACAAATTTAATCAATTCCAATTCTTTCTGATGCAGAATGAGTGTTAGTGTTGGCTTAAACTCCCAAAAAACGTCCTTATAATGCAGCTGGTGTAATAAACAAAAAGTTGCTAAACAAAAGGCACTTTGCTGAATCCATAAAATGAAAGGTAATTCCAAACTATAGTTTCATAATGCTGCAATGAAATATTTCCATATTGGGCTTAATTTTAATGATACATTTACAACACCCAGTGGAATCATTGCGTCATATACACATGATGCAAAATGAAACCAGATCCAGGCACACCTGCTCGTTTCGTTCTTCAGTAAGCATCCACGCTTGACAGTTGCTTTGGGTGAATTGGGATATTTATAGGAGAAGGTGTGGTGATGAATCATTACCTCTTCAGTCAGTTACATTACTCATCTCATAACTTTTAAACAGCTGTGCCAATCACGGTGGCACTGATGAAAGTGGCTCACCAAATGAAAGGAAGAGTCCAGACCGAAAAAGAAAAATCTTCTTGTCCAGAAGGTGCAGAGTGGCAACCTTATAATAAATGCAATTCATCTTCATATTCAGGGTGCAAAGCCCAGATGATAAACCTCTATCTGATTTTTTTTTTACCCTTTATAGAGATATCAAATGACGGTTCATTATTTTTTCAATCTGTCATAAAAGCACAGTTGTATTGTAAAAGAGACACTGATCCGTTTTATAACCAACCTGTATATGCAGTGTAAAATGACTTGCATTGTCATTCTGGTTCTTTTCACTTTGTTTGATTTAGAAAATTAACAAAGTTAGACTCATTTAGTTTTGGCTGCTTCTGAATGTTCTAAAAAGCCCACAACTGCCAAAAGTGTGATTGAGCATTGCCCCTTTTAAGCCGTACATAAACGAACAATTTTCCACAAACTCCTGTTTGCATGACTTCTACTAGAAAATTGTGCAAATGTTTTCCTGTCTAAAACAAATAAATTACTTTGTTAACTAAAACAACAATTACACCCATATTTCTGTTCTACTACATTACATTGTTCATCACATCTACAAATCAAGCTCGATTGCGTTTTTAATGTGTTGTAAGTGCGTTAAACAAAAAGAAAAAACTGTAATACACACTGACCTGTTGAAACTGGAATAACTGCATCATTCAGGTATTGTCTCACTGTGACACCGTGGATTTAAAGGAAGGTCTTTAAAGAGGATCAGTGAGAACTTAATGTAGTGTCTTATGACACTTAAGACTGAATGAAGTGTCTTAGTAAGATGTTGGCCAACATGTGCTGCCAAAAAAGATTCACTGTCTTGTCATTGATTCTGCATGTATATGAAAGTCTAATAGAGGGATGGAGCACCTTTATTCCAAAAGATAATTCCTCGTTTGGTTTGTTGATGAGTGCTGTCTGACACGTCAGTCCAAAAAGTAGTTTAATTAGAGATCTGTTGATTGGCAAAGACACAGCACATGATTCATAGATTTTTCATTTTTATCCACCCATTCAGTGAGGTCTCTTTGCCTATTAAAGAAGGTTATGCAAACCTGCAAGGGACCACTTCCATTAGGACAAAATATTTTGTGGTTGGCTTTTTTGGTCTTTTTTTCAGAGGACAAAGACATTCACTCAGAACAGCTTTGTATTGATTTCTAAGCAGGAAATGAGCATAAACCATGCAAGCTAAAAGCTCCACATAGTATAACAGAGGCTGTACCAAGGTTTCAGGGTTTTCCTTAAATATGTCCCCAACATAGTGATTTTTTTGTTCTTGTTTTTGTTTTTACTATTGTTCATGCAACAACTGCATAATGTCAAACCTCACCACACTCAAATGTTACAAATGAATAACAAAATAGAAAAAAATAATATTGACACCGGTTAATTAATTCGTCCTTGCTGTTATTTCATCTCCATTCAAGTCATCAGGGATCATTATCTTGATAAGCCATCCATTGTTTGATGCCTCTCATTATCATTCAGCAGTTTCGCCGTCAGTGAATTCATTGGAGCTGTTGATGCCGTTTACAGCCTTTTAAGCTCAATTAAAGATGCTTAATGCAGACTGACTTTTCTTACAGAACCCACAAAGAGCCATAGGCACTGGTTGAGACAGAGGCTCTTGATTACAAAATGAAATGTACAGATGCTTAGGCCCTGACTTTTGACCATTATTAAGCCGATATATATGACCTGTCTTCTGTCATTAATATTAGTGCCTTTTGAGGTTCAGAGAATTATGGTTAAGTAATCTGTTTCAGTGAGTGGAACTGACATCTCTGTCAACAGTGTGGTTTTGTTTGTTTGTATGTTTTCTGATTGTTTTCAATAGATAATTTTTTCTTCCAATATGTGCTCTGTGGAAGCCCTAATGAAAACTGAAATTACACACAAGACAAAGTGTCTAGCTAAAATTAAATGTCTACATATTTAATAGTTTTTACATTCTCAGTATGCATTATACTAACATTCAAAGTCCTCTTCTTCACCTTGGATTACAAACATTATGTCACTGTAGGCCTCATTTTCAAACCAGATCTTGCACTGGCTGCACTATACCTGCCCAAATTACTGTTTCCATCATGCATCACTCACACGTCAGGACATTCTGTCTGTGTGGAGGGAAAACAGGCCCAGCACAGCAGGAATGATTCCTCTCTTAAATTGGAGTTCACAGTGACCTCCCTGTGAGGCCAGTGAGCCAAGAGAGGTTGGTTCTTCCTTGTGGGTTGGAGGGAGATGGGCTAGAGCTAAAGTGATCACACCCTGCCTGTCTCCCTTGAAAACACATGAAGGAGGGCTGTGTCTGCCTCACTGTGAGGACGAGGGAGAAAGGGTGCTGACAGCTGAGCAGAGGGTTGCTGGCGGTGAAATGTGGCCTATTTTTAGCTTTGAGTCTGAGCTCCTATTTAAAGACTAGGTACTGAGGGTCAGTTTGGGAAGAAAAGGGGGCATCAACGGCAAAAAAGTTTCTTCAATCTAGCTAACACAGTAATCCCTGGTGTTATGCTGCAGTATCTTAGGAAAACATCTTTGTATTTGTGTTTTGTCTCTGTAATCTCTCTCTAGTTCTCCATAATTACCTGGCAATTGATTCTCTCCTGGAGCGAGGTTTTTGCTTTTAATTTATCTCTATGAATCCGGTATTGGCTCTTTGGTCCTGTGAGAGGCCCGGCTGAACATCTGAACCAATCTATACCACACTGCCCTGCTTTGCCTGGTCCAACCCAATCTAGTCTTGGGGACTGTAGCCCAGACAGCATTCATAATAGATCTATTCTCCTTTTCTGTTTTTATGTTTTACCGTATCAAAAGGCCTCCTCTGGAGCAGGGACAGAGGTAGACACAGACAGAAAGTGGATGAGAAATCGAGCTATCACACCATCCTCTGCTCCATAAAGCCACTGTTCTTCCTCTGACTGTAGATGGATTGCTGTGTAGATCACTCCAACCAATGGCCAGTACACTATATTACATTTATTCCTCCACCTTTTTTCCTCTGCCCGTGGATTTAGGGGGGTGGAAAGAAGGACAGGGGGAGTTGGCTAGAGGTGCATCAGAAGGTGGGGAGTGGGGGGAGTGGGGGGTGACAATTCGACACAGTGAGACAAGACTAACAAATTAGTCAAAGTGACAGGGAGTTTTATGAGGTCTGCTCTTGTGAGGCGACTGCTGCTCTCTCCCCTCTCTTTCCCTCTCTCTTTCACTGGGCTGCAGGGACATTACCGGGGCCATATGTGTGTGTGTGTGTGTGTGTGTGTGTGTGTGTGTGTGTGTGTGTGTGTGTGTGTGTGTGTGTGTGTGTGTGTGGTACATACTGGAGCATTTCAAAAGGAAAACAGTAATGAAAAAAAAAATGGTGAATGAGGAGAAACTAGAAACAACAAAGTGTAAGAAAAAGAAAAAGTCAGAAATAACAGACTTCTAAAATACAAAAAAAAATACTTTCTTGCATAAATAAGTAATTGTTAGGCTTTAGAAATGTGACCATTTAAAGTCAAAACTGCAATTTTGCCAGCACATAAAACTAATGTGGTGTCAACATGAGGGAATTTTAATATGTTGGGCTTTTAATCTGTTATTTATAACAAAGAGGGAACTTGTGTTTGTCGAAAATGTAAGAAAAATTGTTCAACTTGTTATTACTGTATCCTTTGCATTGTAAAAATCTCATCAATTATTTTTTTTAATTAACTCAGTGTAATTAGAGAAGTTTGTCAGGTAACTAAATATCCAATGAATTACTTAAGTCATAATTAGGCTATTTAGAGACACTGTTTAATACTGTGTTTCTAAACACTGATTAATTGCTTATACTTCCCAATACGCATTGCATTAATGTGAAACTAACAATATACACAGAAGAGTAAGATAGTGTTTTCTCTGACAAAAATGAAAACAATAACAACCATAATTTTAGCCATAATTATGTAAAGTGCCTTCATTTTCTAGAAATTATAATGATAAATATTTTTTCATAGCTTATTGTGACTTTGAGTTTTAAAAGCCCTGCCAATAAGGTTTGACACAGTTAATAGCATGATTAAAATAAACATAAATCTAAACATTTCTGGATAAAGCTTGTAAATGTCTTCTCTCAGAAATTAGGAACAAGAAGGAGAAGTTTGGTTTCACTCTATGCTTTGCCCATCTTTTAGCGTCTCTTAATTTACCTGAGACTCTAAATTTACCTGACACTGTGACACTACTGATAACAAGATGCTGAGTTATTTTTTCAACAGAAAGACCTATTTGGAACTCCTAATTCAGTCAACATTTGTCTATGCACATGCACAATTGCAAAGCAATACAATCTGATAACAGCACACATACTGCTGCCAGTACAGACTCCAAAGCACGGAAGGTTAAATGCCCTGATTCAAGCACGCAGAGCCAAGGCAAGAATCACAACAATAACCTGGTAGCTTCCCAGGAGCATCTGTCACTCTGCAAGGCCACAGCACAAATGTTTGTGAGCCAGCCTGGGAAAACAGCTAAAGTAGTTCACGGTATAAAGAGGAGCAAGAGAATAATAATAAGTGGAAGGTAATGACACACAATGCATCTGTCAGATTTATGAGTGTATATCCTACTCTGCTCCTCTCGTATACCTGCCGGTTGGCTCTGCACTTGAGGCAACACAGTCCACAATGCTGTTGAAAGAGTCGGCAGTGAGAAATCACAGAGCAGCAGGGAGAATAGTGCCGGACTCTTGCTCTGCTACAACATCCAACAATCAAGCCCCAGAGTGTGCATGGACACAAACATTTCAAAATGGTCTGTGAATTCTTTCAAAATAAAACAAAGGTTTCAACAAACAGGGAGTATCTCCAAAATGTTTGTTTATAGGGAATCCAAAGTTGAGCCAGAGGAGATGTTTCTCTTGTTCTTCATTCAGTCATGCTGAATTTCCAGGTTAGCTTTTGTTTTACTAGTGTGCAGTAAAAAGTTGAACAAGAAAACAGCAATATGAATGATGAGAAGTTCTAAATGATTTGCAGATGTGTGAGAAAGGTTATTGTGAACAAAACTCTCATATTTGTATAGTTATGGTTGTTTTGTGATTTACATGTTAAAAACCTTTTGTTTCTTTTGTGCAGTATGTTTTTAGATAGTTATTTATAGATATAGATATAAACCTAATATGAAGCACATATGTCAATCAAACACGTAAATATGAAAGTAAATATATGTTTTAAATAAATAAAGCATGTTTAAATAAACAAAGCATGACATCTCAGCTACCGATATCTTCTAGGAGAGGTATTTCCAAATGGTGTTCCTTGAGGCAAGTCCAGGGGTGCCTTGGGATTTTGAGTTAATTATACAGTGCAAATGCACATTAAGTAATGAATAAGATTTAAATTTCCTATATTAGTTCACAATGAAATATATAATTGATGATTGACTGCTTTGTTGTGTAGTACAACTAATTAAATTGTAGGATACATGCTAGGTCTAAATGCTTCAGATGATAAATAGGCTATTTTCTGCAAATATGGATATAGGTATGAAGAAAAAAAACTGATCCAACAGATTCACATCAACAGTGACAGTCAGAGCAGACAGACTCTGCTGATATTAACATAAGAAAAGGGTCAACCATGTATCATGTAAAAATATAACAAAAAAAACAAACAAAAAAAAACAATATAGTGCATACAAGGAAATTATTTGGATTTATGATTTATAAAAACTACAAACACTATAACCCAAAATATGTATTTATTTTAGGCTAATAATATATATGTAAACATGTGTTTACCTGAAAAGGATATCAGGTTTTGTATTTTGTGCACATTGAATATGGAAGAATAAAGTAGATTGAGTAGAACAGAACAGAACCGGACAATAATGCTATCATCAGTCTTAAAAGCAGAGTAATATCACCAATGAACACATTTATTTGTCTTCTTATTTTCACTATGTGGATACGGTGATGCATTGAGCTTAAAAGTCACAAGAAGCTTCCTTTGATTGTTTTGCTTTTAAGGATTTTTTTTCAATCAAATTTACACAAAATGACAAATTATTGAATGCAGCAGGGCTTTTAGCATTTTAAGATAAAATCCTATGCCATGCTTACACACAAGCTGCTTATGATGCATGCTTTACATTCAACCTATTCTCTGGTCAACACACAAAAAGGCACTGTGTATTCATGAAAATCCACTCACACTCACAGGCTGTGCATAATAATAGAAGACAAAAGCATGAGGTTGCCCATTATGCAGACACCCATATTTAAATGGTCTCATACACACAGAACAGAACAAACACAGAAAAAATAATACTAATAACGGAACAGAAGACCTATTGTTTTAATAATAAAGAGGAGTGTTATTACACAAACAAATGCATGCATGTGGATATCCATTTACATAGAAACACAGACACCAATATCTCCTTGTTCATTGCACACATTCATTTACACACGCTTATGCTAGCGGACTTCTTTAGAGATGCCTTTAGACACAGACTAGCGCACACACATAAGCACACAACCCTGTAAGTGTGTTTCAAGATGCCGTTAGGACAGAAGGTTGTTTGTGAAAATGATCACATCAATCGAAGTGATAGATAAAAGACTGGGAGCAATTGATAAAGTGCCACAATTATTTGGAAGATGAATGGCTGAATTTGCTTTTGAAATTGGACTGGATCTCAGTGCAATGGAACAGAACTCATCATCATCAATGAGCCTGCCGTTAGATTGCATTCTGTCACAACCCAATATCAGCCCGGACAATTGGATCCATCTGCCAAATGGGATCAAATAGACCTACTCACACAATATCAAAAGTGATGTATAGTGACCATGTGCAAACCATATTAGAGTGAAAATGCACAATGCATCACTGTGTATGCTGTTGCATGTGTTCACATATTACATTTGATATCACCACATGTGAGTATGCTCAATAGAAATTATTAGGAGAACACATGTATGACACGGAAGGAAATGATACAACCAGCAGTAAGGGGACGCTTGATGCTTAAATGCTCCAAACGAACCCATCAATTCATATAAAATGTGTGAGATGGTTATAAAGACAAGGTATAGAGTGAATAGCTTGAAAGTGATGTGCAGTTACAGGCAGCCTTTAACAGTCGGATGAAGTAGAAATCACTTTCTTTCATCTTCTAACACCCCAGTTCCTGTTTTTTTTCTTTTATTGTTATTATTTAAAAGAATATTTGCAAAGTTGCAACTCATAAAACTTGCACTATCGGATCACATAATTTATTTAAGCCTATAAATCCTTTGGCTTTTGCAGTTATACGCCTCATAATGATGCATTGGTTAACACGGCCTGAATATTTGAGCCACATAAAAAAGGTAATAGATTAAACCAGGGGAGTGTGTAGAGCCGCAGCGTGTGTGTGACTCCGTGCGTGTGTGAGCAGAGCTATCGGTAAAGAAGTATTACTGCAGCTTACACAGGCCTTTGCATACAGAAAGGAACATCAGAATGCACTGTATCGCCACTGCATGGACACACACAAAGCAAAAGAAGAGGGACAAACCAAAAGGGGCTGGAGGGAAACACACTAAGTAATGTATTGTGCTAGGATGATAGGTGACAGGGTCTGATGATAAAGAGGAAGCGTGTAAATGGGCCTCTATTAAGGGAGAGGAAGGTTGAAGGATTGTTTACAGCCACAAATCTGCCCAAAGAAAACATCTTACACCTGAAATTAGTTCTTTAATTTTTCAGTCTGCGGTGTCTTCAGAGATATCTATAGCATCTAGTATGTCTAATTCGCAGGGACTATAAATCACATACACATCTGCTTCTGTCAGGTATAATGACATTGTAATTTTGTCTTTATTTGTTGTATTATTTAGTTCTTGGCTTATTTTTCTTCTTATTTTTATTGTTTTCTATTCTGTTGAAGTCCAGTCTCTGGGGAAAGTAAAATATTGCTGTCTAGAGCACTTGCAGGCAAAAGTTAACTGAAAGGTAATTAAACTTTTCCAGAGACACACTCATACACAAATCTACACTGCACCTACGTTTGCAATAAAATGATCTTCTTTCTGGTTGTATGTGAAGGAGTATGTGTACACTGCATCCTGACATAGTCTTCACCATTCCATCTTGTCTTTTTTCCTTTACCCTCAAGCACACAAAATACCCCCATGGAGTCAAAGAGAAAAGTACGCATACACCGTCATGTGCACTCATAGTCCCCCACACACACATTATTCCTGTGCGGTCAGTGTCTGGGGGAGCTGTGCTGTCAGAGAGCAGACCGTAGTGTTCCTGGTCCCTGCTCCACCTGCTGTGACAGCTAATTAGGCCTGGCCAAAAAGCCAAGTCTGTCTGGGTGCTGAAGTGGGTGTCATAGCATGGCAATGCTATGGCAGGGCAGGGCAGGGCATGGCATGGGATGGCACAAGGATAGTGTGGCCAGCTGATAAGATGCCCTGATGTCCAGGGACACACCTTACCTGGGAACACCCACGACCACAGTGATGTGTCCTCGTCTTCGTTAGTCTCCCCTTCAGTCATTAATTACAGTCACGCACTTATATTAGTCCTCCATTTAGGCTAATCAACAAGCAGGGTCTCCACTGACATCATTAGCTCTCATAACAAGCAGCATCACACTGGGAGGGGCATTCCAGAGCCTTTTGTGAGCATTAACCCTTCCTTGACAGTAATGAGCCTTCCTTATTTTGTGGGTACATCAGGGCCGTTTGTCCTCCTCCAGTTGTCCAACACCCCCGAGCCTGTTTCTCTCATACTACCCTGTCATTAGGAGACAGCAGAAGCTAGCACCAAAGCTGTGGATGCTCCAAGCAGACAAGGAAGCTTAAATAGCATGGCAGGATGTTACCACTGCAAGGGGTGTGTGTGCAATGTATTTTTGGGAGGGTTAGGGATCAAAGGCACTGAGGAAATGGGATGAGACAGGACAGCCTAAGCCTCTTGGGTAAGTGTGTTTCTTTGAGTGTGTATGTAACTCATATTAGATATGAGGAAGAGAAGGAAACACAGGTTAGAGACGATGACAGGGAGCTCAGACATTCCCCTGGACCAGCAGGGGAGCATGGAAATAGAAAACAGTCCCCTGAGCGACAGCGTAGCCTCCTGAGATTTGAGCCATTTGGACATAATATTAAAAGCACAATACAGACATACGCATAATTCTAAATGCACAAACTGAGCATTAAATCCTGCTAGTTATACAAAAGAAAAAGACACACCAAACTTATTACTACCTTTTACTATATTACTATTTACTTTTTACTTGTCATGCATATGTGAACAACTGTGCAGCAGATGGTGTTAATTGTCCTCCATATAGTCAGATTTCTCAAATGAATTAATATGTAAAAAGAAATAACATCAGTTAGATGTGTCATGCAAGCCATGTGTGTGAGGTGTGGCTTGATGGAGCCAAACAATTCATCTTAATTCCTCAAAGTTTTTTAGAGCATGTAGTTGGTGAGGAGCTTTCAATGGGTAAATGCAGAACGTATGTTTTAATACGTCATCCATTGCTTTAATATATCCATGGTAACTGATTGTCTGCAGGGTAAACATCAGAGCAAAGGACTTAGCAATCACAGTCAGCTTTGCAAACCCAAGAACACATTCAATAATGTACTAGATGAGAACACTTGAAACATACTGAAAATAAGTACAAAGGGTGAGAAAAGTACAACAAAGTTAGAGAAACCTTCATTATGCTCATGTGCACAGCTTCACGTTGACTCCAAAGGCACAATCCTAGCCAATTACCGCATTCCAAAACTTGCGCTGAGGGCAATGGGTAGGTCTTTCTGTTCTTTACTTATTAATCTCCACCAGACTGTCTGCATGGTGGTTTGACAGACTGTTCGCTGTGAAAATTCATGTTATCTCATCCTCTTCTTCTGTCTCATTCACCTTAGTTTCAACCATCACTGACCAGTAACTGAATTTTATTATTGGAATTTTCTAAGCTGTACTTTATAAAGGCATGCATGCCCTTCTTCCCACTGTGTGTTAATGAGCCTGAACCATGTGAAAAAAGAATTTAAAGTTGTTTTTTGAATACTGTAGCCATACTGGTAAATCTTATAACAGAACGATTGGAATAAAAAAGTGTGGAGAAGGAAAAGAACAGCTAATGATCCAAAGCATGCCACTATATCCATCAAAAATGGTGGAGGCAAAGTTCGCATATTTGGCCGCCAATGGATATGAGTCACTTGTGTTTACTGACAATGCGACAGAATGAATTCTGAGGTGTATAGAACTATGCTCAGACTGAGGTATATTTTGCAAAACTGATTGGTTCCAAGGGCAAATGTAGATACTGCAAAAGCAATAGTAGCAATAGTAACAAAACCAATAGCTTCTCAAAGCAAAGAAATGTCATATTCTTCAATGGCCAAGTCAGTCACCCTGTCTCAGTCCAATTGAGCAGCCTTTTAAGTTGACAGTTAGGACAAAACTGAATGCAGAAAGTCCCAAAAACAAGCACTAACTGAAGGTGGCTGCAGTAAAAGCCTGTTGAAGTATCTCAAGGGAGGAAACACAGCATTTGGTGATGTCTATAAGTTTTAGATGTCAGACAATCACTGGCTGACACAGATTTTGATCCGAGTTTTGAAAGCAAACCGTATTTCAAACATTATGTTAGTTTGTCAAATTGCCCTTTTGAAAATGGGGAACTATATGTTTTTATACTAATGTTTGTAATACCTAAACTCTTCAAGGAATACTTTTCTTAAAACCCTTAAATTAAAACTGACATAGTCAATTACATCATGATTGCTTGATTTAAAATCCAACATGACTGCACATGGCCCATAAAATGTGGTGCAACTGTTAAGGGGTAAAAACATTTTAAAGTTGCTGGGAACAGAACAGTTATTCTACCATTATTCTCAAAATGTGACGCAGAATAGCAGAACACAGATGCCATAGTTAAATACATTAGTGCACCCCTATTTGTTTGTTTTCAAATTATTTTGTTGGTTAAATTTTCTCATTTGCAAACCAACAACAAACAAGCACATGCACATGTAATTTATGTCAAGAGGGGTTTGGCATGAAAAGGGTTAACACACTATTTTCTAGCTCTTATCGGTGCTTGTAAAAGGATAAGGAGAGGAAAAGTGAGAGATAGAGGGAGGGGGAGCGAGAAAATGCCATTTGGGGGGAGAGCCAAGTGGGTCTGCTAAACGAGTGGATTCTTATGCAAATACATGCTAATTTATGCGCACAAGGCAGTGGCAGCGCCCGAGGCTGCTTTGATTGGCAGTTGCAGGTCTGTGTGTGCTGAGGAGGGACGCTTGGCTCCGGGTGCTTCTGTAAAGTTGGGCACGGCTGCCTCTCCATGTTCTACATGCTCTGGATCCACCGACTGCACACGGCTGTAGCCTAGCCTCTCCACCGGACTAGTCCCAGAGACCAGCAGGGCTCCCATCCAAAAAACTCTCTGCACACCAACAGCTCAGCTCAGCCAGCTCCAATTCCTCCATGGCTGGAAGCAGCCAGGGCATCATTATAAAATCAATGCCCCAGCTTCATCTTGCCTGTCTCTGTGTGTATGTGGGCAGGAGGGGTAGGATTGTTTGTGTTGATTCTAGGGGGTGTTTGTGAGTGGCAGAACAGCAGAGGTGCCGATGCAATGCTCTCCACACTCTCTAATGGGCTGACAGAGAGGCTCTAGGTCAGGGCCTCCCATTACTTCAGGAGGGAAACTGGCAAAATAAATAGGAACCTGCACCTAGCTACCACCCAGAGGAAATGTAAATGCCATTTGTTTCTGTGGCAGGGTGTTGTCATGCAGAGCAGTGGTACATCTTGATAATGTAAACATAAATTCCTGAATACAGTGATGCCAGAGTAATTGGGTAGCTGCTATTTATCATTTTTTTGGCAGTTTTTTTTTCTGTTTTTGTATTTGCAAGACACAAGGAAGAAAAACACATTTAGCCAGGCGACGATGAAGCCATTACTCTGTCTATTACTCATTCACACAGGCCCCCAAGCCAATAGAAAAACACTTGGAAATCACCAACATAAAATAGAATATGTGCCCAAAAAATATAGTGCATTTTATGCTACCTCATAAATATACTCTGTTGTGATGAGGTTTCTTGGAATGAAACAATGGAAACATGTTTTTCATTACTGTTCCTCCACATTAATATATATGTATTGTAGTATTCATGCTACTGTGTTATGAGCTCTCTCATTCTGTTCAACCATGCTTGTCTCACACACGTAAACACATGCAAGCCACATGTTTGCATACCCCCGTGACTGGTAATTTTTACCCTCCCCCTTAAGCTTTTCACACATGCCAAAGCAGAATGGGTATTTTAAGGTCTGCAATTATACCCTCTGCAGAGAGCAGACAGTGAAATTACTCAGTTGGCACCCCCAGCACCCCAATCCCACACTCCCTGTGCACCCCATCTCAATGGGAAATAAAGCAAAACCAGTTAGACAGATCTGGAACAAAACATCCAAACCTTTTGTTTGTCACACCTGGGGACCGCAAATGGATTCTCATCATACAGTAGATTGAAAATGTATGCTTATTTACACCACCATTCCTCTCTTTCTAAGTATTACACTCATTTTCCCAGCAGCAAAGTGGCCCCCAAACTGCCCATGCTTTCCTCTCTCAACTAATCTCCCACTGCCAGCTTTTGATGACACAAGAGTCACGATGTGACGTTCACTCATCACCCGTCAAACGTCGACCAACATTGGCTTTTTGAAATAGCACACGCGCCCTATGCATATTTCATCCACCCCTCCGAAACTGTAGATCCAATGAATAATACATCTTTTATTATATTATTGCAAGAGATTTGTAACACTTGAAACAGAATGCAATATGCAGTTTATCTCTATGCATGGCGAACACAAGGTGCTTCCGTAGCGTCTGTATGTGTCACAAGGCAAGAGGGGAAGAAAAGAGAACAGAGGAAACAAGCTCATGTGACTCCTGACAGTCCATCAATGTCCCAGAACAATTATTCTCCCAGCTGAGGAGTTGGATGTTGAAGCTGGTGACGTCCTTTGTGTGCGTCTACACAGAAAGTGTGAAGAATGTCTCATTTTTAAACATGCCTTTGTGCTTTATGTTACCTTTCAGCACAGCATACTGTATGCTGTTATGAGCTCAAGGTTGCACAGATGCAATATTAAAATCAGTGGCCAAAAGCCTAATAAGCTTATGTTACAGTCATATCGCCATAACAGTATCTTGTGTGTTCTCATACACAACAACAAAGCATCAAAAGACATTGCATGATGGTAGCTTTAATAAAACACCAGATAGCATCAGTGAAAAAGTTTATGCTCCATACTTTTTGGGGCTTTTTGTTCAATTCTCTAACCTTTCGAGACCTGGATATTATTACATTCATTTCCCATATACTCCAGACCTGCGTAGAAAATCTGGCATTATTAAAATCCACCCTTAATCATCAAGCGCCTTTGTTTTGCTGCCGTAACCACGGTCCATTTTGAAATTTAATTTCCTGAAGTAGAGGGTCGAGAGTTGATGCCATTTTATATGGAATAATTGAAGTGTTTTTTCCCCTGCATGTGTGAGCAGTGATGTTTGTCATCAGCCTGCCTTGTCCTCTTACAGATGGAAGGGTGAAAGCATGCTGAAGGCTCGCAGAAAGCCCTCCAGTCTCTATCGTTTAATTTGACGAGGAGGCGTTAGGTGAGCTGGAAGAGGAAATACGTCTCGCTGATGCTGTTTGCCACTCGAGAGCTCATTCACTGCCTGGGGCTGTTGACCACACCATGTCAGGTTCTATGCTAGAAACACGTCCCCACACAACACTTAAATTACATTCGGACCTTGGCTGGGGTGAGCAAATGCCTGGCCGGAAATCAATGGGAGGATACAAGCCTCAGTGGACATGGCAGGGCGTTAGCTTTCATTTCAACTATTGATCAGTGCCAGGTACATTTCATCAAACTACTGTAGCTGACTGAGTTTTGTACACATGCAGAATTTGAGCTAGAGTAGTTGCTTTGAGAGATGATAAGTATTCATAAAGATAGACATTTATTGTCAACACACAGGTTGTGACTTCAGTGTTCTTCTTTCAGTAGCCAAGCACTCATCAGTCTAAGAAGAAACTTGAAGGAGACCGGGTAAATGTTATAAAAGAATAAGTAGATGGATAAATAAATATTGTGTCCCAGTTTTGCTTCGTTGATCTGTGACTAACTGGATAGCCATTAAGGTTTAAAAATCTCACAGTGTGAAACAGACTGGAACACATTGAGCTTCGGCTCAGCAGAATAGATTTTCATTTCCTTAATCAACTTCCTTATTCATCCTTTTTTCCAAGGAATTAATATAGATCAGTGTTAATGGGAGCCAAATACGTGAGTGGCAGCATGTGGGGAGCAGGCTCAGTGGAGGAGAGCAGGCTTTTCTCCTTCACCAGGAGCAGCATCTGTTGCTCCTCTGCTCCAATGCTATTTACAGATAGCTGCCATTATTTATGCCTGATGAGATTCTATCCAGTTTGTCAATCCATACAGTTCATAAACACATGGACAACATAAGCACTTAAAAAGGAAGTAGAAGAAGTGAGGCTGTGTATGTGGCTTCCAAATCAGCATATATTGTCGCCATTAGTCACCATTACCATTCAGGAGAGGCAAGCTAACATATACACTCGGGTAAAGATACAATATGTATACTGAGATAAGGATTACACAAAGCCCTTAGGATGAAATTCTCTTCTCAGGATATAACAGCCCCCCTTTACAGAGCATATTATAAAGCCCTAAATACTGTGCCTAAACCTCAGATGAATCCTTGGAAAGTTTGATTTGCCAGATTTCAGCTTTAGGTTAGGTTAGACTGTTATTTTTCAACTAAAATAATGTGAAAATCTGTTCAAGTCAGTTTTTTTTGTGGATTTTGAAAATCATATTCTCCCTGACTTTAGGGACTTCACAAGGAAGATTTATTTATGTCTGTGTTTGTGTGTGCTTGTGAATTTAGGTGTGTGTGTGTGTGTGTGTGTGTGTGTGTGTGTGTGTGTGTGTGTGTGTGTGTGTGTGTGTGTGTGTGTGTGTGTGTGTGTGTGTGTATGACGGTGTGCAAAAGACAGGAACCGCGAGAGAAATGACAAAACATGCTGCTGAGAGAGGAAGTGACAACGAGACGGAAGAACAAGGAAAGACTCAGCCAGAGAAGGAGAAAGTGACAAAAGCAGTGAGAAAATGAGCCAAAGGAGAGAAATGACATAAAAAATAAAGGCATTTTGAAAGTAAAATAATAGAAGAAGAGAAAGAAGAAAACAAGTATGGAGGACACACAGTATCAGACAGAGAGACAGAGAAACTTTAAGGGGATTGGCTGTGGCAACAAAAATGATCTCTCTATGATTGCTGTTCGCTCTGCAAATAACATATAGTGTCAGTTTTAGTCCGCTCCAAGCACCAGATGGATGGGTTTTCCACATAAGGACAATTCAGATGCCAGAAGAAGGAAAAAAGATACTAAATTGTCAAGTGTAAAGAAATAAGTTGACTTTTCAAACGCTCTAAACTGTCATATGTCAACCCATCAGACTGCAAAGAGATTAAAACAAAACAAATATTTGGCTTTTAGAGTCATATATATGGGTGCATATTGCAGCAGTGTCATCCATCAGTGTTGCCTGAAGAAATGTCAACAAAGTCTTCCACTAAGATCACACCAACAGTCCCTCACAACTTTTGTTTAAATGTCTAATACAGCTGCCCTTTAAGAACACAGCCGATAGAGTTAACTACGAGTAAGTTTGAAACCTAACTTTGATCATGTCAATCTTTGACCACTGTTGAAATAGCATGATGGTTAAGGTTTTTGGTTTGCACTAAAATATTTGCATTCTCACAAGTAATTCATCCCTACGTCCACAGACACACAAATGAAAATAACTACTAAGGAAACTTGAGGATATTATAGAAAAAAACCTGTTGTATTTGCTGTCTTTGCCTTTGCCCTTGTACTATATCTGACAATGTCCACTCCACATTGTGTCACTGAAATAAGAACCAAAAGGCAAACATGCACATAAATGCACAAAATACATCCGTCTCTTGTTGCTAGTTGATAACATGGTGGTGTTACACCTTTGCAGGGACTATACGACTACACAGCTTCTTTTTGGTCTGTTAAAGAAAAGCATTCCAGTTTGGTAGATTACAGTCAGGTGTGATTAAGATCTTTGCCCTAGTAAAGCAACGGCCATGCTTTGCTTAACTTAAAAATAATTGACTGATAAACGGACAGTAAATGGACTAGCCTTGTATATCGTTTTTCTACTCAGCTTGAGAATTCAAAGAGCTTTATCCATCAAGCCTCATTCACCCATTCACACACCTTTATATAAGCACTTTTTTCTGTGCTTAAGTGCTTTCTAACTAGCATTCACACACATTTAAACTCCAATGGAGACATTGGAGAGCAACTTGGGGTTCAGTATGTTGGCCAAGGATTTTTTTTGAAATGCAGACTACAGCAGCCATGGATCAAACCACCAACTTTTTGATTAGTAGATGACCTGCTCAGTCAGTCAGCGTGTTTTTTGTAACCATCTCCCTCACCTTACTGCTTTTATCTCTTGTGTGTTTGTCCTTCACTCTGCTATTTTTACAGTCAAGGCATTATCAATAAACTGTTAAACCAAATGTTGATTCTCATGCTATATGACGCTTGAATAGTTTATTTATGTATGTATATATTTATTAGCACTACAATGGGAGCTCTGATGCTGTTGTACTTGTTCTAAGTCAGCCTTTGTGAATGCCTAAAATATCAATTTGTGAATTTCCTTTCTCCACGGATTTTATTAAAGAGTGCCATTAACATCTCATTTTTTATCATTTTCATTTAAGTATAATATAGAATATACAAGCTAGTTTATGGTCTACACGACAAATAATAAAGTAAGTATTCCATCAGAATCACAGAACCTGATTATTTTAACCTTTTTATTCTCTACACAGTATAATGTTGTAATGTGTTATAAATTGTAAATGTAACCAGTGTGTACAAAACATACTGTGGTTACACTGGAAAGGTATATAAAGTAATACAAATCACAGAGCTTGTTTGTGATTATTGAAAAATATATTTTTAATGAAATCACAATCAAGTGGTAAAAAAACAGAGTCAATAAATGTGGACTGCAGGACAGGGACCAGCCTGCACATTTTGTAAGCTAAGCTACACACTAAAGTAAAGAGCTCAAGTTTCCCAAATGTCCCTGCTGATTTTACTGATCCAGAACTGTTTAGACCCCTGCTGCAGCTGCAGTGGCTAATTTAAGTTATGCAACTGAGTCTTGAGTTGTGAGAATCATGTTGGAAGTGTTGGAATCAAGCACTTTGCTGTCACAGCAAATTCTTTCCCAACATCAACAGTCCTTTAAAAACCACATAGTCTGACTGGGGATGCTGAAATATTCAAATCAAGAGGCAGAGTACTCAAGTCCCTTGATATCTTAGTCCCTACCCTGTATTTATATTTTACCAAGATATTTAAATAATAAAATATATAACAAAAAAATAAAAGACAAAAGTGTAATAAATGCATCGTCCAACACAAGCAACTGAAATTGGTGCTTTACTCTGCTTTTTGTGTTCAACATGATGATTGTAAGCCAAAGCAATTTTAACCTAAGGTGCCTAATGTCATGAGGTGATTATTGTGCTCTTCTGAAATGTCACTGATGAACCAGTGGATGCTTCAAATCACAAGTGCTACTGAATGATGTTCATAAGTTGCACTAACAGAGGCTATTGTCTCTTGAACTCACAATGCCGACTAGCTGTTGTGTGGCTCCATCCGTCTGCTTTCTTCTTGTGCCCACAAAACACAAATAATCACCTTAACAATTCAAATTGACTGGTGTTCAGTGTTAAAAAAATGAACAAACAAACAACAAAAAAACACCACAACAAGAAGCTGGTTATTAACTCGTGGCTTTTAGTTAAATAAGATTCTCAGTGCACTGGAAAATTAAATGACTTGCAAAAAATATCAACAACGAAAAAATATTTCCACAGTGCTTTCTCTGTTTGTCTCTAGTGCCAGCACCCCCTTTGCTCATTTCTCTCAACTAGAGCAGGGAATCAGCCATATGGCAAAGCATTCCCTTATTCCTGCTTGCTTTCCATCCCACCTCCCATCTCCACTGTTTTCAGTACACACTCAGCCATACAGGAAAAGAGTAGAGTAAACTACAGGGATGCTATGGCTTCTGGTACAATAGGGCATTGCAGGGTGGGTGACCATAGCAGATGTCTCTCCCTTTTCCTTTGTTGCTCTCTCACCCAGTCCTCCCGGCGGTGTATGGTGTCAACCCATGCCAGGGCATTACTCTGGGCTCTGTGGTGATCCACACTGACTAAAATGTATTCATACAGAAGTTGTCTGTGGAGATTAAGCATCTCTGTGGTTTCGGCAGGACGGGGTCAGAGTTGGCTGGTAACGAGGAGCGGCAGCACCAGCACAGGGCAGACAATAAATCTTTCTTGTGTGCCAGCAGACTCGTGGACCTACAGCTCACTGAATGCTTTGTTTTTTAAATGAGCTGAGTTGACCTTAGTGGTGCAGTAATGCGCATTTCAGATGCAAAGACTTTCTCTTACAGCAGAAAGATGGAAACGAAGACACAAAACAACAACAACAAAAAAACAGGACAGGACAGAGAGAAGATCGAGAGTGTTTACTGTTATGACTGTTACGACTGTTCACCTTTTTACCCTGGCTGCAGAATTAATTTCAGATTTATATGGTAACACTGATGTTCGGCTGAAAGATACAGACAGTGCAGTGATCTCCCATAAAGAGCTATGAGTACTTAACATGGGAAGAAACATTGCCATTTGCTGTAGGAGGCCCATTGGGTAACTAGCTTAGGGCTTGAAAAAAAAACAAACAGTGGGGATTGCATAAGAAGATGACAGAATAGCATTAATTCATAAAAGATCTGCTGTACTCAGAGCGAAATGATGAGTTGTTTATGCTCCACCTTGAGTTCAAATGATATCCTCTCTTGACAAAATAAAAAGAGACACGGAGATGAAGGTGGGAGAGTTGACATAGTGGCTGCAATGTCACATTTTACATGTGTACATATACAAGAATATATATATATATATATATATATATATATATATATATATATATATATATATATATATACATATATATATATATATATATATATATACATATATATGTATATATGTGTGTGTGTGTATGTATCCTCGTAGGACCTGGCGTCCACATATATGGACATCACATTTTGGGTTGTCTAGACCAAATACAACATTTTGCTCTACACGGGCCTGGTATCCACTTACGAAAACGTTATACTGCCACTGTTCTATCAGAAAACAAAAATCAGGTATAATAATAAAATCACGTAATTCTTTGTTTTTACATTCATCAGGTCCCAATCAGCCCAAAAAGCAAAGAGAAATTAAAAATGCATGCCATGAAAGAGTTCGGGTCTTAGGAGGATATATATATATATATATATATATATATATATATATATATATATATATACATATATATATATATACATATATATATATATATATATATATATATATATATATATATATATATATATACATATATATATATATATATATATACATATATATATATATATATATATAAAACCACTCATTGACAAATGTCCATCCTCCATTCCATCAACCATGCTTACATAGCCCCATCAAGACTTCCTTGAAAGGCTGGGAGCTCATAAAGTTGGGCAAAACAGAATGACAAGATGAAATAAGGGATGAAGGGGACACCAAAGGAGCACTAGCCGGGGCCATAATATCCTTTATTTGCCACACAAACTCTCATGATGCGAGGCCAAGGTCAGACAAGTAGGCAAGCACAGCTTGGCGCAAAGACCAAGGCATCCCAGCAGCAAATAGCCAGCCTTTGATCAAGCGTGTCATTTCTGTCAGGAAGGTGACCCAGACACTCACTCCACTTCGACTAGCCAGTCTCTGTGTCCGTGGCAACGAATGATGGCTAACAGTCATTCTCCCTCCCTCCCTCTCAAGTAAAACTAGAAAGAAAGAAAAATAAACAAACACAAAAGCAACTTCATTTTGTGGTTATGTCGGCCTAATAACATGAGGTCATGCTCTAACCCAGATCTGCCCTTCTTCTATACCCCAATATCTACTTTCTGAAGGCTCCTGACAAAGACAGAAAATCAGTAACAGACTACGCTCACAGGGGGTAAATGCTCAGTGGGCAAAGAAAAACAGCAGTTTCACCCACAATATTGGTGCCCACCACAGTAGATTTGGGTACATCTCATGATCCCATGTACCACATTCCCTTACCCTCCTCCACCTCCCTTTCTTTCCCTTTTCAACTATAGGAAGACAGGCTGACACTCAAGTTAATTAAGATTTTAATCCAGGGTGAGAGTGTCAGTGGAATACCACACAACAAAAGAAAACTCAGGCCTATCAAGACAGCACAGAAAAAGGGAAAAGAGATTGGGATGTCCGCTACACAACGTGCACTGACAATATTCACCCATCCTCCCAGAGGTCAGATGGAGTCAGTCACTTTGTAGAATGATAAAAAGTACTTGACATCTAGGTCCATTTTGCCACGCTAAGGGCTCAAGTCAGTGCTATCTACAACTGAATTGATGAGTTCATTTCCAAACACAAAATACATAATCAAAAGCCATGTCTGATGTTGTAAACATGAGGAAACAAATTACTCACGGTGGTAGGGGAGCGACAATCCATGAATGACTAGAGGAAAAGAAGGATGAAATTGACTTGGAGACATTTAAATGCCTCTCTTTCTTAAAAAATAAATTCTCTCACAACTCAACTTCAAAATAGGACAGCTTGCTACAGTTGATGTGTTTGGAGATGAAATATGAGCTTGCACAAAGGCTGATTCATTCTTCATGTATTTCCACTTAGTTCTGAATCTGATTTGAGGACCTTTTGCTATCAATGTGCCCCTGAGTTCAGTATAGCCAAGAATAAGATGCTCTGGGAAATGAAGTTGGAGTGAAAATGTAAGCAAACCTTCCCACTGGCCTGATATCAGATCAGGCAGCAGACTGCAGGAGAAGCAGGGCCTATCCCATATTAGGAGGGTTCAACTACGTGGCAGGGTGTGTATGGTGGAATAAGTGGGACAACTCCCAGCAGGCTGTGAGAACACTGGCCAATAAATGATAAAAGAGCAGGACTAGTCCCCATGCTGCCTTATTGAAGTTTACCTTTGTACATTTTCACCGAATCCCAATTTACCATCCCTGTCCCCCCACCCCCAGCCCCTTTCTCTTTTTTTTTTAATCATACTATCTTGCCTCTGGAGGGGACCATCAGACACATCTAGAACACTTCTGTCTGACTGGCCTTTGTCAGTGAAGACAAATAAGATCAAACTGGTGCAGGATAACTACAATATCCAGAAGCTGCTGCTGATAAAAATAAATAAATAATGAACCTTGAAATATTTGTTTTTAGGCAAAAGATTAAGTCTGTAAAAGTTATTTACCAGACAATAACATCCTGGTAAATTCTTGAAGGCAAAATGAACACTGAAACAACTTAGTCAAAGTCAATACATGAGCCAGGCACACATTTTCAAAAAGTCTGGAAAGAAAACCTGCCTCCTTAGTATAAACCACTGAGGTACCTTAGAGGCCTTGACCCCTACAAGCACCAATGGGTCTAAGTCTAAGATTAAAAGAAAAAGACTCAGTTTAATCACAGTAGATCAACTAATGTGACATAGCTTTCACCTGCTAATAACATTCTCATTTAGCACTGATGAGCAAAAGTTTAATTATACTCTTATAAAGGTATTCACAATCTCTTCCACATCACCTACATGTACAATAGTGGTTGCAATTGGAACAAAATAATTTGTGTGTTTTAAACATTCAGTGTGGACAAGTGCTAATGTATAGAAAATGAATTTAAAGTAATTGCAATTATTTGCAATGGAAACAAACAATGCAGAGGCACAAACTATTTCTCTGATTTTGTCTCAAGTAGTTTGGTGTTTTCAGAAAGTCATTTATAATTATACGATAGCAGATGACTTTTGTCGGTGCATTCAGAATTTTCTGTAGGTCACAGAACAACACTGAATATTTATACCGTCATAAAGACTGATAAAGAACAGAGCAAGACAAATATATATTTATTCATCCATTTATTGAAGAAAATGACCAAATATTAAATTTCTGAGACTGGAAAAAGTATGAGAATATTTGTTTTCAGTATGTAGTGTAAAGACCCAGTGTGCAGCAATATCTGCAACTAAATGTTTCAGGGAACGATTGATCAACTTTTCACATCAACTCAATTCCTCTGTACAAAACAGGTTCAGCGGGGGACGTTAGCTGCTAGCTTTACCCCCTTCTATAATTATTCCATTGGATTACATCAGGACTCTAAGATTATTCAAATAATCCAAAAACATTACATTTATTCATCTTTTATAATTCTTTAATAGAATGAATTGTACATTGATTCTCATAATATGTGACAGAGTTTCCCTTATCATTCAGTTCACAGACTTTATTACATTTTGCTTACAGCCTTGCTGTTGTAATTTAGAATTCACTGCTCATCAATGATGCTTGGTTCCCTGTCCTATATACATAAAAATGATGTTACTCAGACCACATATCACAAGTGAGATAGGCTTCTTTTACTGGAATGTAGTGCCTTCCTTTCTCTAATCATAGCATTTTTAATTTCAACTAGAAAATTATATTTTGGTTTTTGTAGAGATTATAGCAGTTTTCCATCTATGGGAGTTGATGATCTCATTGGCACCCAGCCATGCCTACCATTGCCTTTTGGTATTCTTATAATGGAATCATGTAAGCTGACTTAAGCCAATCTGACACAGGCATTTAGATGCTTAGAAGTTACTCTGGGTTCCTTTGTAACCTCTCATGCCCTCACATGCTCTCACGTGCCCTAGTCTTTGTTGGTTAATTCTGGAGGGCATAGAGTCAGTCTATCGGATTGTGATACAGTGGTGCCATACATATTCTATGAGTAGTTTTTTTTTAAAAGTCAATAGCATGATTGGTCATTTGTTTACTTCTATGCCTCTGAACGAATTCAGAGGCATAAAAGCTGGCACGTGTGTCCAAGCCGTTGCTGCAGCCTTGCATGTTCATGACAGCAGATTGTTTTAGGTGAAAATCTGACTGTACAGAGGTACTGAGATGAGATACTAAAACCTGTATTTCTGTGATTCTTGTGAATAATTTCTCCTTGATAAATAAATTGCTAAGTATACAATGCTTGTCTCATTGTTTAATTAGTCTTTCTGTATCTACTTGTAGAACTTGTGTGAAAATCTGATGATGCTTTAGCAGGGCCTTTGCAAACCTTTAAGGACCACCGTACATCCATTGTGAATGAGAAATGCAGGAGATTCTTAAATAAGCTGTAGATCACTGAAAAACATGGGCAAACGTGGAACTTGGCCAAATGGAACAACTCAGTGCTAGTTAAGTACATGTTCCTCTGCTTCATTAGACCTGAACAGACGTAAGCCTGATAATACTCTGACCCACTCAGCTGACCTGAAAAACTCTAATCATATTTGCACTGATTCCCAGACATAAGCACTTTAACTTTACTCAGATATGCAAATATGCCTTCATAACAGCGTCTACAAGACAAACTCTCAGTGATGTGTTTTTTGCTGTTCCATCCAGCTCAATACCTTTCCACTTAATGTGCTGCCAAGTTAATCAACGTTGGTTGAAATCCGAGAGATCACAGGCACTTTAGCTGCTGATGTGCCTGGTGTTCCTCAAAGGCAATGGCTGATGGATCTCCTGTGTTCATTATGGAGAGAAAGAGTTCTCTTTAATCAGCCTGGGAGTCACTTATCATAAGGACGCTCTACTACACATGCATGCATAAGCTCATACACGTGCACACACAGTGATCCGTGCACACTTACATATAGACAAGCCTTCATGTATAAAAGATGACAGTTATGCAGACACTGAGGTACCTCATCACATGGAGGTGGGTTATCCACACCAAGCTTACAAACGAGGAAGACTGGCCCTGGGTGATCACAGTGAATACATGTACAGATACAGGGTATATGTATCACACGCTATCAGACAAGTGTGTCTTTTAGAGCCAATCCAGCAATACAGAGCAATTTAGAGAAATAGATACATCAATAGCTCTTATAAGACTTTATGTTTAATTACACACAAACACAGGTAGCAGTGCATACAGCAGCTTCGACCAGTTTTAAATGCGACACGCAGAGAGAACGTGATCTTGTGGCAGACCATGTTTAAGACTGAATAAATATTTGAGAATTTGTGTTCAAATGCTTGTCAGAGATGTAGGTAAATATAAGCGTCTGGATATTTGGGCCTGTACTGTGTTACTGTGTGTGTCTGTTCAAGTGACTGCATGGTTGTTTTGTGTGTGTACGTGTTAGTGTGTGTGTGTGTGTGTGTGTATGTCAATCTCGTTGGATTGTGGACAGGCATACACTGATTTAATCACTCCCCAGGCAGAGTGTGGGGGAGGCAGCGGAGGCTGTGAGGCAGATAGGAACAGACAAACGCGACAAGGCGGAAGAAGGAGAGAGCATGCTTGCCCGGCGGGCCAACTCTGCTGCACAATAAATACCGACTTGTAGATATTCTGCAATAAAGGTAAACTTACATGGAAACATAAATACAGTGCATGTGTGGATTTACTTACTTACTAATAATCTTTCAGATATTCTATAGATAATCAGTTGCCTTTGTATATTTGATTGCATGTATTTTGTGTTTAAGTGCATCTCTGTGTGATTTATCACATGCAACCTTGCCTTTGTGTGGATTCATGTCTTTGTGTCAGCCAAATGCACGTACTGTATACATTTAGTCCAGACAGAGGTCGCTAATGGAGAACGGGGTGGTAATGGGCCCAGAGTTCCAGGTTGTTCTGTAATCTCATCACAATTAACTCAATAAGGTAAAGGTCAGTCTGCCCCCAGTAAACTCCCTGTCCCTGCTTTGACCTGCTAAGAGACGGGCACTGCACTACAACTTCAGGGCCTATGATTGAGACTGCATCAAGACTCATTTAGTTGCAAACTGTCTTTGAAGCTTTATCTCATTCTCCTGGTTTTAAAGCTGCAAAAGGCAATTTAAAGCCCAGAATACAGCAACAGGTACACACATGCAATTTTATCAAAAAGGATTTCATCCCAGAGAATAATAACACAAGCAAACAAACAAACAAAAAAGACTCTGGTGAGTTTAGTTTTCTTTATTTGCTGCATTTTAAGAAATGGCTTTGTATTCACTTGCTGTGCAGAGAAATTTCACTTGGGCATCAGCCCTAATTTCAGGGTGATGTTATCTATTTAAGTTATACTTTGTTATTTGAACTAATGAACTAGTATTATCTTTGCATTAAACTTATTCAATCTACAGCATCTATACAATTAAATTGTCAGTTAAGAGATGTGGGCAGTTTATTTGTTCTGAGAACCCATCCCTTTCTCTCATGTATACCTCTCACACATGTCAAATTAACTTTGCTCTCTCACTTTGTTTTCTTCTTTTATACCATAGGCTTGATTAAACTGTCTGAAACATTTCAAAACTTTTTTAAAAATTCTCCTAAACAAAAGACCATATTTGAATAATTTTCAAAATAACTATGATCTACGGTTAACAGTGAAATAAAAGAAAAAGGTATAAAATCAATAGGGAATTGTTCTCCTTTTGACTGTCTGCATTTGTCCCTCACACCCATGAGCAGGTTGGTACCAGTATTTGACAGAATCAGACCATGTGATCAATCAGAGTACAGCTGTGGCAATGAGGACCAAAGGGTGAAAAATTACATACACACACACATTGGAAAGCTGAGACTAACAGCAGTAATTAATCCAGAACTTTCCACAGCATGCGCACACACACACATGCACACATACACACACACGCACACACACACCACAAAATGGATAAAAACTTCAGCAATTGAAAGGTAAACTGCTATAAAATAAGAAAAATGAAAAAATAAATTCAAATTAAAAAAAATAATAATTTTCATCAGGAGTCATGTCCCAGAGTTTTCTAACATGGCAGACTTCCAAAAAGAAGAAGGAGCATGAAGAGTGACCCGGCAGTCTCCCAGGGAAATGCCTCTAATCAGCCTCAGAGGGTTTAACATCCTCTCTGGGCTCTGGCTGAATAGGAGCCGGGGGCAGGCAAATGGCAACTCTGACTCTCTTTCCAGAGATCAATATCCAGACTTCTTTTACAAATGTGACATGTTGAGAGGCAGACAAGGAATTCTGCTACTGAATTTCCAGGGAAGAGAGGTTTTTTTTTTCCTTTCTTTCTTTCCTTTAAATGTGATTTTCTGGTGAAATTGCCTGACATAGTAAGTGTTGAACATCAGTATATGGTTTTGGATGTTGTGTTGCTTAGGATTACATCAGCCTTATCTTCATCAGGGAGTGCGAAAGGGATGGAATGTGCATGTTCAATATGTGCACAAATAATGTGACCCGTGTGTCGACTAGAGTCAAATGCTCAATAAACCAATGAAACAGTGTTTTAAAAAGGCAGGAATTTTATATTTTTCTGTAAAAGAGGCCTTTTCAAGTTTTCTGTAGAGACTTAATGCAAATTCAAACACGTTTACCTGTTTAATAAATGTCCAATACCATACATCCTCTCTCCCAAAACACAATATACCGATGCTACCCTGTGGAGTGTCTGCCTGTTGGCAAAAATAACTCTAAAGGGGTACCAAGTGTGTCAAAATGTGACAGCAAGGGGTCCTGACCAAACATCAGTATGTTTGCTGGAAGACCTCCCTGCAGTAGTGAAAAAGCCAATGTTGACTGCAGCTACACAAACAAACAACAAAAATGATTTAACACTGTAATCCTTTCTGTTCTATTATAACTTTGAATGGGTGTAATGTTTATGTTTTGTATTTTTCATTAAATATTATTTGTTTTTCTGTATATATTGTAGCTCATATGCCAAATTTGGCATTGTAACTATTGCTTCTCATGCAAGCTACTCAACCTTTTTCTTGTTTATTTCAACTGAGGCATTCTTGCTGCTTCAATAGCTGTGAAACAGATCGCCTGTTACAGGGGATGTATTCTTGTGTGTTAAATCTACACTTTAAGTATCTTGTAATTTCAAACTCTAACTTTACCCAGTGACATAACCTGCACTGTAAACTAATGTGCACCTATCTGGAGATGTAACTGCACATCGCGTCGATCTAGCCCACAACTACTGTGATTGGCCTGTAGATTGCTCTTTACCATTTAAGATGATGCTTTTGCTTTAGTTTTTGAATTTATCAGTAAGGTAGTAATAATAATAAGTGCCTCAATGTAAGGACCCACAGATGTCAGAAAATTCCTGGAAGAAGACATTAGGGACAAATATGTATACCTCTAAAAATTAAAAAAAGACACAAAAAAGTGGGAACCTTGAACAGAAAAACTCCCAGCATTTTCTTTGTGTCTATCATGGCTGGAATATAAAATGCTGAGACATAACCAAAAGGTAATTAACACATAAAACATTACACAAAAACATGAATGTTTTTAATTATGCCAGCCACTTACATAATTTACAAACTTGGCTCTGCACAGGTTCACCACAGAAGTCTAAGGAAAAGTATGCATTCCACAACAGGTTGGCAAATGGTTGCTAGCATTTGCTGGCATGAAATTGACTGCAAACAGGTATACAGTGCTGCATCAGAAATCTCCTTGCAATTGTTTTAGTCATTAGCTGCTTGCTATAATTGCCAGTAGTCACCATGGAAGATGCTGACATATCTGCAAACACTCGCAAAATACTTATCAAAGATTAAAAGAAACTGTGAACAGCTGGATGCAAACCAGAAATTGAGAACATTTATGTTCAACATAAAAACTGTGCCTTACTGCTCCGACCAACACATTTTAAAAGCTGCAAGTTTTACTTTGAAGGTGAATACACATTTTTCCCTAGTGACCGGTGGTTGCCAGATGGTCACTGACCAGTCTCTAGGTTTTTTATGACTGATGCCTTAAGTGGCAGAAAGTTTTTGACTCTAGACATGAGTGCTAGATTAAGCTTTCATATACTTATTATATATATTGCAGTTGATCTTTACATCTTTAAATGTGCAACTTTTATTCATAATATTTGAAAAGTGTTTTTTAAAGCCCTGTGAGAAAATATAGTGTGCCGTGATTCATTAGCCAATCAGCAGGTGTTTCAAAATTCTGACAGTTTCCTTTTTTTGTTGTTGTTTTTTTCATTTATGTGGCAAACAAGCAATACCACTTCACTTTCCCAGTTGGCAAATTTTTGAAAATCCTTTGCCAGTACCACCTGATCCAGACCAGCATGTTCCCCTGCATAACTATCTCTGCCATCCATCCCATCTGACATCTGGCACCGGCTGACTGGTCACAGCTCAGTCCAGCTCGGTTCCATAGCTTTAGGGGAGGTCAGCAACTAGGGGCTGAGCATTGGGGCCGTCAGAGAGGTTGTTCTGCATACTGAGCAGCCTGATTAGGCAGAGGAGCACAGAGGGGCTCCAGCCCAAGAGGGCCAATAGAGAGACAGGCGTGACGGCACACAGCTCTGTAGCTTCTTGCCACCAATGACCAGGTAACCAGTGCCAACTCATAGACCATCTTCCCTGATAGGTGAATCAGGAAAAAACTGCACCTCTCCTCCTGTAGCGGGTTACTGCCAGTATCATTAAGAAAAAAATATACACTTAATACTCAGTAAGAACAACATTGATGGTATTAAGTTATAAGAAAAACAACTTTCGGGTTTGTATCATATTGGTCACTGTGGCAAATCACAGATAAATAGATCTCTTATCGCCGCATGAGGCGAAATTGCAAAAAGCAAGAAAATGACCGTCTATTAACGCACATATTTGCATACTAATAGAGGACATGGTGTACTTTGCCTGTGAGTTATTCGTCTTCTAAATCACTGTCTACTCACAACTGTCTCTATAAGAAGAGAAAATTGATAATGATAATGAGCCTATGACAAGGCTGGCTCACATTGAGCCCAGCCCAACACAGCTGACTGCCCAGAGCAATGCATCCTCTGCTTTGCCTCCATGGCCTGCACCAGTGTGACAGATAATTTGTGCAATACCGCTCCATTCCATCTCACCCTACTACTCCATCTAATCGCACCAACCTGCACCAAAAATCATCAGCGTTCACATGGAACATGCCCAGGTGCATTATGGTAACTGATGAGTGTTATCATGGTAAAAAATAAAATCAGAGGGACGTAAATCAGCTGATGATTGGGGAAATCATTGCTGCAACACGGGCATAGGGTTTATGAAGCATCCCTGACGCACACTGATTACTTTTGATTCTCTCCACTGTGTCCTCTTTTCCCAATGAGGTGAACAGCGGAGGTGGGGGATGAGGACTTGTATATAATGTCTGATGTGAAAAATAGGTGGGCAAGGGACGACTCAGTGGCTTTCTCATATGATTCCCCATGGCTCATTGTTTGTGCTTTGTTAGATTGGCCTGTCATGCACAAGCGTGTGCACAAACATGCTCACATAAACAAACGTCTATGTTTACATGCTTTTCTTTAGGTATACTCCTTAACACACACATTAGAGGAAAAAGGAGCCTTGAACTCCCAAGAGCAAGAGAAAAAGAGAAAGAGCAAGAGAGGTAGAGGGGTCAGCCATCCGCTGAGATGATAATGAAAGAATAATAATAGAGTACAGGATGAAATTACTGAGCTTTACCCACAATATCTTCTCTCATTAGTGCCAGCACTAATGTTGCCGTTTATGCTTGTGTTCTACACCAGCTCCCCCTAATTAGGCGTGGGCTTCTAAAAATAAACGGCAAACTAAATAGTGGCGTGAAAGTACATGCAAATCTGTTGATGTACAGGAATAATGGTGGCAGGGTGGGGGGGAGGATTAGTGGTGCGCTGCAGACTGAAGTAATTGAGTTGGGTAGTGTTGACACCCAGGCACAGTCAATGCCCATGTTGTGGAACGTGCTGTGAGCGTGTGTGCTACACGGCTCAGCCGGCATTTGTTTTGTGTGGTTGGTGTCATGGTAAAGGTTTTAGCTCTGGATAAAGGCTGGGATAAATGCAGAGATACTAATCCTTGCGTTACTTTAAAAAAAAAAAAAAAAGAGCATGGTGGAATCTTCCTCCTGTGAAACAGCACGGACAATCTGTTGCAACACCTGAGCAGGGTACAGCACAGGCAGAACTAGGGCACAGGCCTGAGCACTGCAAGGGCAAGGAATTGTCAGGCATCACTCAGAGTGAAGGCGGGACAAGCATTGTATGATCTCTGTTTTAAAACAAGATGAAATTGAAGATAACTTCAGTCGCAGGGTATACACAATAAAATATTCACAAAGGCATGTTAATATTTCTTCACCGTATCTATATTTGCACTCCATTGGCCTGTTGGAAGTCAAATCACCCTGAGATTTCATTGCAAACACAGTTAGAACTTTACAAGTACTGCACAGAAAGGACGAGGGCATCATCTTTTAACATGGGGGACCATGCTTACCACTGAGCCACTGTGCTGCCCTCCTGTGTAATTTTAGTGAGATGAATTTACCATAACAAAGACTTTGAACCCTTACAGAAAAAAAAGAAATTAAATTCAGTGGTTTTCAAATAAAATCCTGTATAAATGAGAATAGGAGAGAAAGTTGATACTTTTATTTTTGTTATTTATGTCAGAGACAGGTTAGAAAATACAGTGACTTAGAGCATTTTTCACAGCAAAATGGCAGGGGCAAAGTAGGGCCAGGTTCATCTTGATCATTTTTTTCTTAGCGTTGTCATTCCAGCTTTTCAATTTAAAGAAAAACCTTGACATTCTTCTTTTGACATTGACTTGCTTATGTTTTTCTTTTTTTTGGCATCCATCATACTTTATTCACCTTCACTCTAAGCAACATTCAGAATAGTATGTTTTCATGAACATTTCTGGTACCTGGGGAGTGTGTTTTTGATTATCATGCACGGGTTTCTGAAACATATGACAGTGACATCAAGACCAGTAATGTGCTACTTTTACCAAATGCTGTTACTGTGAAGAACTTTTACTGTGTACTATTTTAATTATGTAGTTTGCCATGATCATAAAAATCAACATGAACATATTTCTTCATTAGATAAACTATAAGTAGATATAAATTTAGGTTGGCCTTAAAAATGCAATATTTAATATCTTCCTACCTTCAAAGCAGTTTAGTAAGCGACAATGATAAAATTCATGTAGTATGAGCAAAAATCTTAAGCCACTTCTTATTTCTTTATTTCGCCATGAGTACCTTTCAGGTACTGTTCATCTGCCATAGACCCACCACATTTTTTTTTGTCTTACACTTTCCTTAGTTTTATTAAGGACACACTACACACCATGCTGAGACATATGACGTGTTTTTCTAATAGATCTTTGGAAATCATATTTTTGGTGCAAAAATACAATTTTGTGCCTGTCAAAATGTGTTATATTTGGCCTTTTTCATAGATTCAACAAAAGAAATGGGAACAAATTATATGTTTTTATGTGACAGGCTGCTAGTAACAAAGATACAATTTAAAATTGCTTGTTTGTCATGTGTAGAGACATGTTAGGTGCCTTTTTGTGCTTGAAGGATTTATAGATCAGTGTGGCTTAACAAACAGACAAAAATAAAGCAGTTCTCTAAATATAGTCAAGAAAAAAAAGCAGTCAATGTCCAAAGAAAACCTTTGAAAGACCTTCAGAGAACCTGTAGAACTATTGCCCAAGGCCACTTTTACATTTACAAAATTTTTTTAAGTCTGGCTACTTGGAAACAGAATATAAAGAAATGAAGGGTGGCTCCAGAATTTTGCACAATGCTTTAGATATCCATTTAAAAGAAACTATCTAAAACCTAACAAGGGGTTAAATTCTATAATGCTCAAAATATACCTTTGAAGATTGGAAGGAAAAAAGAAAAATCAATATGGACGTTTTTACTCATAAATAAAAAGCTATTTCACTTCAGCAAACTAAAAGTTGCAAGACCTGTTAAAATGAGACAGGCTAACTGGAATTACAGTGTGACGTTGAGACTGTCACTACTCTGGTTCTCGAGAACTTTAAGAGGCACGTTGCTGTAAAAATAGTTCTAATCCAGTATGTTTTCCACCTTATCTACTGCATATCATAAAGCTGTCAACATCCCAGCCAGTTCTCATTTATGTTAGCTGTTATTTGAGAGCTATTGAGTTTGAATTTGTTCTCTGAGCAATGTCACTGGAGGACACCAAATCATTGTTATGGTAATTACAGTGCAGTGAAATTATGTAGATGAAACAAATGAATGGGCCAAAGTTTCAGCAAGCAATGCACTTGGGGAAATGTTGTATTTTTCAGTAAGTAATCTTAGAGGAGGGAGTACAACTTGATCAGAATTCAAATCAACGCAAAACATTATGATAAAAAAATTAATTCAACTAAAACTGTTTTGAAAATCCTCCAAGGAAAATGTGTGACATCCCAAATGTAAAAGAACTGAGAAACTAACACACGTGTCGCTTGATAGACTATATGTCCTTTCACCTAGAGGAAAATATTTTATGGTCCCAAAGTATTCTATCTAACAAAATAATAAAAAAAAAACATATTTTGGTTCAAAAGGTAGTGGAACCCTAAATTCTGGAACTGTAGTTTGTAGATTTATCACTAGCATTACTCATTTCTGTGTGTGAAAGTAGTAGCACTATTGCGGTGTGTTCAAAGAGAGAAGTGTGGTGACTAATTTCTGCCTTGAATGCAGTCCATTTGGCCTTGTTTCCTCAGTCCATTACTGCAGCTCTGAGTCACAAACCTCCAGACCTGAGGCTGTCAGCAAGAGTCACTCTAGCTGAGGGGGTGGGGAGATTTTTTTTTTTTTTTTTTTGAGGGGAGGGGTCAAACACACAGACAAATGAGCACACATGTACTTGTGTGCAAACACGTTCTGTCTCCTTCCCACACCATCACACCTATGCATAGATTACATCTTTTTCCCTTTCTTTTAGCCTGTCTGATTCTATCTCGTACATCTACACAACACAGCCTCACTTCCCCAGAAATCTGATCTTTTTATAGAGCATCTGTGTGATGGCGTGGGCAGTGGTATGGCCGTGCTGTTTCACCCAGCTCAGACTGGATCTCAGATCAATATCCTGTCCCCTGCCGGCCAGCTAGTTCAGGCCAGGCAGACCGCTTCTGAAAACCTGTCCTTGTGGTTTAACAGCTGCTGTCTCTTATAAAAGTAAAAGAAAAAAGTCTCATTATTTCCTTAGTCCTTAAAAATAGCAATCATACCTAATATTGTGTATATTTCTTTAAAACGGAAAAATTTTGGTGGGCATGCTTATGCACATGGAGCTGTGATATTAAACCACTTTCAGAACAGCAAAATGTTGTGCTCTTGTGCATACTTACGTAAACATCCAAGTAACAAAAAAAAGTTCTGAATGAAGAACACAAAAAGCAGTGGGCTTATTTAGCTTGTTATGTTTGCCAATCTGGCACTTGGTTTTGTTTTCTTTGCCTTGGTGCTGTTATCGTAAATGTGGAAGTGATCCATTATTCTGTCTGCCCTGTGATGTGTGGTAAATTATGTTTTGCTTTTTTGCCCCTTCTTCCCATAAATTATATTATAACATGAACATGAAACCTTACTGGGAAATTTTGGACATTGTTTCAATAATCATGATCTCTTTAGTCGCACTAAAAAATGATCAGATATGACATCACAGTCATGCTGGGGGGTTTTTTGTTTTGGTTTTTTTTTATCTTTATTTCAAGAGCCAAATCTGTCTTGGCTCTAAGTTCTGTGTAAAGAGATAACATCACTGGGAGAGCTATGCTATTCCACTAAGATAAAGCTGGGGATGAACCAGGTTTTATTCATTGTCATATAATGCAGGTGCAAATGCAGTGTAACTATGATAACCATGATTACTTGAGAAGGAAACCACTCATAAACTGTTCTTGAAATTTTCATTATACACTACACTTGAAATGCCAGCCATAATGTTCTCCCTATGTAGACCATATATCGATCATTCATTGGCTTGGATTGTTTTGATTCTTTTGACTAGAAAAAAGTATTCACAGGAAGAAGAAGATATGGATTATGCCCAATCTATCACCACTTTAGAACCATCACAGTAACAACACAATGTGACTAGTGTTGCCTTGACCAATCAACCGGCCATGCACAGTAAACTTTGCAGAAAAGTGTCCTTTTTCACAAAACATGTTGAGCCAGTTTAGCACATTAACTGGATGTAGGACAACAAAACTAAGCCTTTCCATCCATCTTCTTCCACTTATGTGGTTCAGGGGACTGGAGACTATCCCAGCTGCAATTAGGCAAAAGGTGGGGTACACTCTGGACAGATCACTGGTCTGTTGCAGGGCTAACACAAAGAGACTATTTTTTTTGGACTATGGAAGGAAAAACGTACACATAAGCATGAGGAGAACAGGGTAACTAGGGCCACAGGTGGATTTTAACCCAGGACCTTCTTTCTGTGTGACCTTCTTAATGAATTTGGCACAGATACTGATTTCAGGTACTGATTACCTCTTTAGTGAAAATACATTTTCCAAGATGTTTCACGACTCATATAGTCAATAATAAATTGGCAGTTAATCCAAATTAAACCCAGTAGCTCAAAAACCAAATAACTTTAGTACAGATCATACAGTTGGATTATTCTACATACCAAAAGAACAATTAACAATTTTTTAAAATATATTTTCTGGCCTTTTACTGGCTTTATTAGACAGATACAGTGAAGACTAACAGGAAAGCAGAGGGAAAGACAGGTGGCAAAGGGCTGCAGGTCAGACTCAAACCCGGGCCCACTGCTCTCAGCCGTGCGGCCTGCTCATCCAACTCAGCTAAACCGGTGCAAACATTTACTAATTACTTTTTTACAATTTCTAAAGTGCATTTCTCCAAAGCATTTAAGATTGTCAACACAGCATCTAAGTATAAAACTAAAATCTCACATTCTACAGTTTGAGATGGGCTAGGTAGCTTGTGCAACTCAGCTAGGTTCAGTGATCTCCAAGACTGGTTGGGCCCTTTCGCATCCCTGTCAATCCCGACTGTGCTTCATGATCAAGGTGACTTATGGGGGAGCATTTGGCACTATGATGCTCTGGTCTGGATCTCATTCCCTGACAGATTACAGTGTTGGACAAGCTGCCACTCGCAGCAGTGTGGCTATGATGGCTCTGATAATTGAAGTGCTCAAAGGTGGATGGCTTGGACAGATGAAGCCCGTCCAGTCAATGGATCAATAGTGTAATCGTGAGCTCCAGTTGCTGGAGCTAAATGGGCAAGGTAGACTGAGTCCAAACAGAAGCAAATAAAAAAAAGAAAGGTCATGATGCCTTTTATGCCCAAATTTTGTCTTCTTTATTATATATGTGTTTCTCAAATTCTCACCCTAAAAATGTTTACCATTATGAGAGTTAACACTTCAGTGCTAAAGAATCCCATTTAGACATACATGCCCAGGGCATTTTATGTGATGTACAGAATACTGACAGCAGAAAATATATACCTTTACAAATTATATGACAGCCAATATCTTCTAACTATTTATAAGAGCATTGGTAGGGGTTTAGCCTTAAGATTCAGCTGTTATTGTTTTATATCCCCAGTCCCATTTCACTGATATAACCATCTATTTGCCTGTCTTCTTCCTAGCAAATAGACAAACAGACTGCTCTGCATTCACTCTGTGGCAGCGAACAAATTTCATAATCGTCACTTGCTTTGCTCACAAGTCAATAGCTATGACTTATCACCAGGAAAACACACAGATGATTTGTTCATGGACTTAATTGAATAGGAATAGCTGAGTCCCAGCATCATGCACGCAAAGTCATTTTCATATCGCTCAAATGTCACCAGCAGAGAGGGTGACAGGATCATCTGGCCACCTGTCAAGCCTCCCTATGACAAGTACCACCGAGGAAAACACCATGAGCCCAACATTAAAAACAGACTCAGGCACAAAAATGAGCATCAAATGTATTCTTTTTATAAAAGCATGTGTGTTTTTCTATATATGCGTATGGCATTGACAAAGCACCATCAACTCCCATAAGAAGACAATGGCAAGATATTACAAACGGAAGATTAATTTATTGAAGCAAACAGTGCAGGACATCCACAACATTACACATATAAACTTTACATTGCAAACTTGTCTTTCAGTCAGTAGGTACAATCAGGCATAACACAGAGAAAGATGAGAAATCTATGACCAAGACTCTGTCACGTCTTATGACCAAGACATGACAGAGATGATTTCTAATCTATCAAGGTCTTTTGAAAATGAGTGGAGCAGTCACCAGTAGGAGATGTGCCTAATCAACTACCCATAGCCCTAACATACATCCCCCTGGCAATTTACACTTAGCCGTGCCATGACTGAGCTTGTATGAAGGTGAGATGCACTACTCCTTTTATAAGAAGCAGATTTATCTCTGTCTTTAGTTATAAAGAAGACACTTAGGTGGAAGGACAAAGGGATACATTTAACCTTTTACTTTTACCCGATGTTCCTAGCCAGGACCACATATCAGAAATGGCTTAATTTGTTATATCACTAATATGACAAGCAACTGATAATGAGTGCAGTACATCTGAGGGTCAGAAGTATTGTGGCGGGGCTACAGTATGACAATATAAAAGAGATGTGCTAGAAAATTAAATAAAGAGGTAGAGGAAAAGAGAACTGACAGGGTTAGATGAAGATAAATGTCAGATGCTGGAAGCCAGAGATGTTTTTAAGCTCTACAAGAAGAAGCCCAAAAAGTAGGGAGGAAGGAGTTAAAAAAAAAAAAGAGAGAACGATAGTCTGTGTGAGTGAGAAACCATATCCATGGTGGATGGGGAGCAATTCAGAGGCAGACAAAGAAAGGCAATTCATGGAGGGGGTAAAAAGTTAAAGCAGAAACAGGGAAGTAGCGAGAAAGAGAAATAGCCAATTAGCAGGAAGCCAGCAGGTGTGCTTTCTCTCTGGAGCCCCCCTTTCCTTACCCCCCATCCTTGGTATGGGGTAGAGGGGTGGGCTGATGCTGTGCGGGCCTTAAAGAGCAGGAAGTTGCTATGGCAACCGCCTGGCACGCTCTATCTCCAGGGAAACGGAAATGTCACAGCTTAAGAGGTCTCAGAGAAAGCAAGTGAGGAAGAGAGAAGCAAAGAGAAAGGCAGAAAAAAAAAGGTACAGGTAAGTATGAGGAAATGTATCAGCAAGATTGATTCATTACTCCTTATCTTTTTTACAAGGCCGTCATATTTTCCTTGGAGTTTATTTACAATCAAATGAATGATCTGGCTTCACCCTGCGATCCACCTGCTAACCCCTTAACTTAGTTTACAGCATAGATGTTAATTCTGAGACTGTCCCTTAGTAGGAAGCTGAAACCTGAGTCACCACCTGAGCACAATGCAGTCTACTGCAAGGCTTCTGAGAGCTAATCAACCTTCATTTATTTAATCAAATATTTACTGTCATAAGCAGCCGAGGGGCCCGAGGGTGTGGTAGGAAAACTCGAGCCTGCATTGGCAGCGTGTGGTGAGGGTGAATGTGACCGGTGCTTGCTGCTGAGCTATGGGCTGACCCTCCAAATCACACATTAGCCAGGGCTGACTAGCTGAAAGCTCATTAACCTGAATGGCCACTGATTGCTCCACTATTAACACAGTCTGACTCCTCTCCTCCAGGGCTGTGCCCACTTATACAGGTGCTTCAGTACCCCTCAAGGTCTTGGCTTAATCAGGGTAAACAAATGTTGTTTCTTTGTCATGGTTGTGCCACTTTGTTTGATGTATGCCACACACTGCAGCTATGGTTGTTCCCACTTTTCTTCCCCAGTTTTTTAATTAGTTTAGTAATTGTACCCATCTGGCATAATTGACCTTTAGTCTGCATCCTGTAATAATTTAGAAAGGTTGTTTCACCTGTACTGGAAAGTCACAGAAGAACCGAAATGTATGCGTCGGTTTGTGTCATCATAAGGACAGTAGGTTCTTGAGGAAAGGAGGTGGCCAGCTAAATGGAGCATTTCTCCAGCATTCTGCTGCATGCCTGAGAGTGTGGCCTGGCCATGCCTAATTTATTTCCTCTTTTGTCGTTGTTGTCTCCATTCCTCGGTTGATTAAACCAACCTCATGCAGCTATGCTCAACAAATAGCCTAATTGAGTACGACCTTGGCAAATGATATATCAGCCCTATCCTCCAAAAACACCACCTGCACCAGACGCCCATCTCCCCAGCCCATCGCTCTGCGGGCCGCCGCACCAAGCACAACAAACATAAACAGGGGATTCGCCTCCTCAGCCAAAGTCATTTCTTGCACGACCTTTCCCACAAATCACAGCGATGACACAGGGCTGGATGGATCACTGAAATGGGACACATTTGTATCACTTAGACCTTTCATCAGATGCAAGCAGATATTCATCTATTATTCCCCCTTCCATTTGCAACTTTCACCCCACAGCCAGCACATGGAGGGTAAAATAAGTGAACATAACATTCCTATCTGTGCTTCATGCAGCAGCTGCAGCAGGCTTAAGCAGCACAGAATTCTCATTAAATTTCCATCCTGTTTCTGTGTTTAAATGGGAGCTGGAATGAGGGAACGAAGGGGGGCTAGTAGTTTGTGTTCAAAGGGGCCTGCTGTAGAAGATCTGATGGCTCTCTCAGTGCAGTCTCTGGTGGGATCTCTCACAGGATACAGATGCCTGCTCTGAGATGGCTTCATACCTAATGAGTCTGAGCTCCAGCAGTGCTGCACACAAAGCAGCGCTGCCCTCAATTCTCTGTTTGTTTGCCACCCCCAGCCCCACCCTCACTGTCTAGCTCACTCAGCACTGAGCGATGTGCCTGCCCACAGCCAGTGTGTGACACTGATGTGTTTCTCAGGAGGGATGCGTATCCTGCAGGTAAACACCTGGAGGCTGAAAAATCACCCTCCAAAAGCAGGCGACACGGGCTGTTCTGTACCCAGGGACTGTTAACAAAGTGAGACTCATCCCTCTGCCTGTCTCCATGCCTGCACCGGTCTCTGCACCGAGGTACTGGACCACAGGTTCTGAGTGGTGTGCCATTGCTGGTGCTCAGATTTGGAGTGTCTTCAAGATTTATTTCAGTTTCTTGTCAAGACTATATAAACTTGTTGCAAGACCATGTAAAGAAAGGACAACTTTGATTCTTTAGCTAACTTTTTTACAGCTTTTTATTCAATATTATTTTAATTTGTATTATGTGTAAATGTCTATGTATATGTGTGCATATATGTATATATAATAGATACATTTTCCAACAATTATTTTATGTTGTATAAAAGCAACAGAGCACAATTTTAAATTGATTTTCTATCCATCTGCCTATCTATCTTACACCTTGACTGTAAACTCTCCACAGCTACTTCCAAGAAAATCCTAAATGTAACAAAAGGATGCAGGGACAAAGAATAATAATCTGCTTGTCAACCAAACAGAAGTGCATCTAAAACAATTTGTGTTGAATTCTCATACATGTCGAGAAGCCATGCGTGTTATATGTATCTATAAAAGTATTCTTGTGTCTGTGTGTGTGTATGACAGAACCCATGCTGTAGTGACCTCTACTAGAGACATGGAGGGGACAGCAGACTGGTAAACAGCAGATCTTTCTTCCCTGTCCCTCAAAGGGGTGCTGTATCTGGCCTAGAGGTGGGATAGGGAAGTGTTGATAAAAATAGGTCAGACTGCCAATATACCCCCTGAGGATGGCAGAGAGGTTACCACAGCAAGGAGAGAAGGGAGTGGACAGATATATCTGTCTGTCCATCCCTCTTGGCCTGCGAGAAGATTAGAAGACAGTTTTTGGGAACAATAAAGAAACAAGAGAATTTTGTTCTGCTCTGGTACAGAGGTCAGATGTTGTTTTGAACTCTGCACTGTCGATAATTTTGGTGACAGCATCCAGAGGCATCCACTTTTAAAATCAAGTGGAAAAAATCACACTGGGGGGTTATGCACACTGTAGCTCATTAAATTTTCTTAACAGATCTTTGACGAGCTTCAAGCTCCAAGACAGCATGCCGTTGAGGACTTGTGAGAATAAGTCCCTTAAGGCCACTTACGTAAGACAAATTGCAGGCAGTGTCTATGTTCTCTGCCATCCAGGTGATTAATGCATACGTCACTGAGGGCTCCATACAGTCCACAGTCCTCATGGCATTATAAGTCTGCCTGGAATGAGCCGTCACCTTATAGACGTTTGCTGTCCCAAGGCAGAATGGCTTTAATCAAAGCCTGTGAGGAGCCAACAGTCACTGGGGACAAGTTTCATTGGGAGTTAAGTTATAAGAATGAAGGCGCCGCGCAATCTCAACTCCTTTTTAGATGGGATGAAGGGATTAAACAGTGAAGAAGTGGCAAAGATAAATAGAGAGAAAAGGACATTTCTACATGCCTCTGCCCGTCTTTACTTCAGAGAGCTGTCACGATAGTCAGCCTGACCTGCTTATTTATTGAGAGCTTTCATTCACACCTGGGCTTCTACCCCTTGGCAAGTCTTGATTAAGCAGGCCCTCTTTCATATCCATAAATCAGTTAATTTTATCAGACATCTCGTGCCAGTGACAGTTCACACCAGCAAGCTTTTGCCAAGAGAAGGCCCTAAAATATATGTTCCTTTCACTACAGCCTGGCAAATATGCTAGGGGATTTATTTAAAAAAAAAAAAAAGTCTCATGGTTAACAATTTACATGTGGCCAATATCACAAGACTTCATTAAATAAATAATCTGGGATCACATCTCTTCTCAGATGTTTGTAAATCCAATTACTGCTTTATCAAATTGGATTCAACGGTGATTATTTTTATTTTTTCAGGGTGTTGTGCCAGGCAGTAGGATGATGAAACTGGTGCAGTTTAATATCAGCACTGCTGATAAATGTGTTTGGTTTCATCACTGCAGCTGTAGACAGTCCAAAGGGCAGGCACAGTGCTCTGGAGCATGGGCCACTGCTGGGACGACTTCTGCGTTAATCATATTACAGCACAGCTTCAAGGTGTGCAGAGGACATTTGCACACAAGGAAATGTGTGTAGGACAAAACTGGCAAGGCAGCACCCCAAGTCATCGTAGAGATGCTAGCTTACAGTGTTGCACAGACAGAATAGTTGTGTTTACTGTTTGAAGATGCAGAGAAGCAGTAACTTTCTATGGGGAGCGTAATTAGCTGTGAAGCGTCAAATAGACAACAAAGAGCACAACATGAAACTGTCTCTGATGCATATCCCTGAACTCTCTGAGAGGAGATGGCATCTTTACAGAACAAAAAGATCCCACTTCGTTGCCTCTCATGTCCTCTGATCACTTCTTTTTACAGCACCTTCTGCGTGTTTTCAAAATAAAAACAAAGACATTGGAAGAGCAAGGATTCTCTATGGGGCCACTCTGATAAAATATTTCCTTGTGAGTTTTCCCAAGAAGTAGAAAGAGAGTGGCAGTCCCCAGAGTTCCTGTGTCCACTCAGAATGACACTCCAATGGCCACGCTCTCTAGGGGAACACCATTTTACGAGGCACAGGAAAAGCCAAGATGAAAAATCATAAGAAAAGTAAAAACACTCTCCTGCTTTGTTCTCTTCTCTCATCTTTGATGCAAACCTCGAGTTACATTTTTGCTTTTAACAACAAGCAAATGAAAACATGTGAGGGAAAGCAAAGGAAAAATTAGGCACCCTAAGGTGGAAAGAGAGAGGCTAGAGACTGAACAGGGAGCTGTTTTTATAAAAACAGCTAAGCCCGGAAAGTGGAACATTGTGATAATGTGCTGCCTACAATACAACCTTGTCCTAATATCTACTATTCCCCAAAGATTGTGATTGTGTGCTTGGTCTTGCATACACGAAGTGCATTAGAAGAAGCTACTTAATGACCCATTCTGACCTATGAATGAAAAACTGTTAGAACAATTGAACTAGAGACAGTAAATGGAAATTAATCTTATACAGTGGACAAAAGGAAACAAGGTAAATAGACACGAGACTTGGTTGACTCTTGAAGACTAGTTAGCTAGAAATTGCTATGACTCCAGGCATTTGATTCTTATGTTCTTTTCCTTAACTGCCCGAAAAGTTTAGCCTATGAAATAAAATAGTAAATGGCAGAGATGGTATAATTCAGTTAAGAATGCAACCATAGCCCTCTAGGTCCTTTTTTTCCATTTGATCACTGTTTATTTGCTTACACCTCTTGTTAACGGTTGTACTATTTACCCAAAGCACAAAAACTGGATTCTGCTAATGCAGAAAATCTTTTAACAACTCCAAAATAGTGAAGAGGCAGGCTAGTTAGCCAAAACAATATCAGCAAATCCTTATTTGGATTAAACAGGACCACAAAAATGATTGAACAGGAAGCAAGTAAGTAAAGTAAAGTACATTTTTATTTGTATAGCACCTTTCAAGATAAAAATCACAAAGTACTTCACAGAAAAGCTAAAACATAAAAACAGAAATCAACCAAAAGCAAATTTAAAAAGATGAGTTTTAAGCAGTAGAAGAAATTCTCAAGAAAGAGACTGTATCTACTTCTGTAGAAGAATCTATCCTATTTGTCACCTACTTGTGGTTTTTGACATCTAGCGCTGCTGCCAATATTGCAGTCGGGAGTTTCACATCCACTGGTAAATGTGACACTCCCACAAATATTCAGAGAATAACATCAGTATGAATACAGTCTGTGGTCTCAGACAAAGAGGGACTGATTGGGGCGTAAAAGTTTGTATATTTTGTGTGCAAAGTTACAGCAAATGACCAAGATATTGCACAGGTTCTCCTATTTTCCAAAGTACTGGTATATATTAAAATGGCTTGCATTTCTGGTAGATTCCATAATAAAGCACAAAAGTTAAACTAAAAATATTACCATGTACAAAATATGCCAGAACTACAACCTGTTAAGAATTACTCATGCTATGATGGTGACATTCATAAATATAGACTTGTTTTTCCATCTCCAGAGACTTCAGGGTGTTTATAATACAGGCACTCTAATCTATATGTGTCGTCTCCTGCCTTTGAAATGCGAGTTGTAAAGAACAAGGTAGAAATCCGCTGTGTGCCCAGTAGATGCCCCTATATTCAACCCCTTCTCCTTGTCCTCCTCCTGCCATGCTGTCGACGCCCATACTTCTTTTGGGCCGCACAAAACATTATCTATGTTCCTGCTGTTTCTGTGCCCAGTCCACTACCATTATATATTTATTCTGATACTGAAAAATAAAGAGAAATAAAAAACACACATTTTTCATTATTTTTCTTCATTCAAGTGCTTTCCAGCTGACTAAAATTCATATTTATGCTAATATGTGGCACCTCTTTCCGCCTCAGCCTCACATGGGAGATGGGAGCCAGGCTAGAATTAATGACATTGCATCGGCGGTAATGTTTGCCGCGTTTCATTAGTTGGTATATCTTTAATTTCCAATAAACACGGTAATTAGGGGAGGTATCCACGGAGACAGGCCCTGGCAGGCTGCTGCTGTGGTAACAGCTGTAACTGAATCTGCACAGAGGTAACAGCAGTCAAGGAGGACTTTCAGCTTAACCAAATCCTGCCTCGCAGTGGGAAGGGCCTCGATTCAATTATATGAAAATGAAGCCCACCACAGATATCGTTCACAGAAAAAGTCAGAGGAAGGGAAAAAACATGGAAGAGCACCCGCACATGGGTATATACAGATAGATAAATGGAGCTATGAATTTGAATACATGAATATACGAAGAAGTATTATATGCATAAATGCAGCTATATATCGCTTATCATCATGTCACTTCTTTTTGCTTAAAAATCAAACGCAGACATTAATAAAGACATTTAACATTTTTTCTTCAAAACTTTCAAAGCAATATCTTCCTTTAGTTCATATTTCAAGAGCCTACTCATTCAAAGACTACTTAGGAGGGAGGGGAAAACATTGACAGAATGTTCTAAAAAATCAGCCCCTAACATATTACACAGTCTCTTGCTCAATGTGAGCACAAAGGGCAGGAGAATGTATTAATCCTACACATTATAGTCAAAGGACTAGTGAGACTCATGTACAGAGAGGCAATTTACCATCCTGACCTTTCAATCTTTAAAACGCTCTGCATATCCCTCCCCTTCCCCTTCACACATACTTTTGAATTTTCTCCTCCAACGCAAGTGCCGCGATCATCTGAGGATTTCTTCATCTCAACATGTCTTGATGAACACAGTGAGATAAAAATGGTGGAAGAAGGACAGACTAAAAGGATTGGCTGGATAGGAGAGAGATATAATGACGGAGACAAAGAAGTGAGAATTTCTCCTCAAGAAAGAATACAGGCAGGTAACTGAGTGGCTGCGCTGTAAAGCAGAGTGGAACTATAATGAAAGCTGACACTGCTGCATTTCCAGTTCTGACCTCCCAGTCAGAGTGTCCTGTTTATTTAGAGACAAACAAATACTGAACCACAATGAGGTAATAGGCTCTACTTGGTACTCAAACTCAGTCACCCACAGTAAGGCAAGGATTCTCAAAACAAATTGAATGGCACCACACATTTGATTTATTACCTAACTATATACCACATTCTTAGAATGAATCCTTTAAAGAATGTAGGGTATCCGGTGACTTAATGATGAAGCCACATGCTCCATAACCATGATATAACCACCACTACCACCTCATTTCCACTGTGTTTCTCTATACTTTAAAATGCAGGCAAAACAACAAACAAACAAATAGACCTTTAAAATGAAATGAAGAAATTAGTATATTTTATGTTTTCTTACATATTTATATTTAAATGATATGCCCAACACAGACTTTAATTTAATAATTTTGTTATTTTGCATAATTTTTTCATTATTGAAAATACACCAGTGAGGATGAAACCTTCATTAATGTCAGTAAACTTGGACCGTACAGTTTGTTTGGAGCTGATCCCAAATTTATTTTTCACTGAGAGAGAAACTAACTAAAGCCCTGAATGTCTACTCATGCATGGCAAAAAATAAGTCACCAACAAATCCAGTTTGCTCCTCAAGGGAAAATTTGTCCAAAACCACAGTGTTTAGATTTTTCAGAAAATTACTAAGAATAATTTTGTAGGTTTTTTCATGAGATTTGCTTGTAGTTTTGTTGACTGCTTTTTCTTTGTCACCTCCAGGCTACACAGTTCTTTTTTCTCCTCCTTTGTTTCACATCTTATTGTCAGTTCTAGCACTATAATTCTTTTTTTCTTTCTTTCTCAGTGCTGCCCCTGTTCTGCTCCCCCTCCAAGAACTATAGCCCTTACTAGCTTACCAGAAAATGCAAAGGACAAAGAAAGGTCCTTGGAAGCTAGCCTTTCCCACTACTCTACTCAAGGACCAGGTTATGTGTGGCGCAGAGCACTCTTGCTTCCTAGTGGGTTTTCTGAAGCACCAAACCCAGTTTGATGCCTCAGCATGCATTATCCATTATGTCAGACATCTCCATATCCCCTGTAATAACTAGAATAGACTGGGACTGTGTGCTGGCCATGATTAGCGACAGTGGTTTACCAGTCCTGTTAAGGCTTCGCACAGGAGAACAATAAGAGTTGACATCTCCATCTGCTGCCATGAATTACTGCTGCTGCCTTCCTTCACTCTCTTCACTGAGAGAAATTCACAAAGATGGGAAGAGGGGCTAACTCACTTTGGAAAAGCTTGCACCCCAGGTCAGAAAGCAGTGGGCTCAAGCTGTGCCTCTTCACCCTCCCATCTCAGTTGATCTTTGGGTGAGCATATGGCCTGAGAGTCGACAAAGTGCAGCGTCTCGGCAGGCTGGATTAGGGATGGAGTAACAGGCTGCGAGGGAGTGGTGATGGGTACTTTGGCGGGAGCACGCCGTAATCTACCCAGCAAGGCAGAGCACAGATGCTGGGCCAGGCAGGGAGGCTCACTCCTCGTTAAGGGTCCATTATAGAAAAGTCCTCGTTAAAGAAATACCACTGCGAGGAGAGACTGACCGATAGATGAGCAGGAATGGAGAGTAAAAGATTTAATTAAATAATTGATTAATGGCCCCACCATTTTCAGTGCGATCATGTCTCCATTTTCCTCATTAAAGATACAGAAACGAGGTTTGGAGGACCAGCTTAAATTCAAACTCGTATAGATTTTCCCAAAAATATGTTAGATATGCTTCTGTTGTGATTTTTTCACCTTATATTTAACTGCATTTTATCCATATATATGAATTTATTTCCTGACGATCACCTCTGAAATGCCGATTTAAGAAAACAACATAACATTTGGTTAGCCAAGTAAAGAGATGAGATGAGGTAAGAGACAGCGAGAGGAATTCTGCTCAATTGAGCACTGGGGAGGTTAACATGGAGCCCTGGAACCTCTGCCAAAATTAGTTAGCCTTACTTGATATTTCAATGCTGATTAAGAGACAGAGACGGGAATAGGTTTCAGCTCTGTTTACAATGTGAGCAGCAGGTGCACACTGGGACAAGACAGCTTGACAGTGTTGACTAATATCAGTCCATACGCTAAAATATATCTCTACCATGCCTGTATACAGCTTGTTTCAATGCAAGGTTTCTTATTTTGGGCATTCTGCATTTCTCAGTCAATTGAGTCCTTTGATTCTGACAGTCTTAACAATGTAAGGCACCATATGACTGGATATGTATGTATCTGTACTGGTAAATAATAAAAATGATATTTATATGAAAACCAGCTTATCACAGAGATTTTCTTTTGACATTTAGAAAAGGATTATCCATGCAAACAAAGTCTATGCCTGTATATGCATCTATGTAAACACATTGCAGTATTAACTAACAACCCAAACAATCTAATTTTGTCACTCTTGTCTAAAGATGAATGTGGTCATGCCCTATGTCAGCTCACTATGAGATTTTGTTTGTGAAAAAAACAATAACTCTACAAAGCCTTTTCAATGGCAGCTGGACTTTTTTGCAATATAATAATCAGTGTGTCAGCTTTTCACAGAATAAAAATCCTGAACCAACTGAAACGATTGCATTAGAAGTTTAAAATTATGTCACTCTGCAATCCAGTTGGTTCACAACAATAAGATTTAATGATCAAGTGCGATTCAATAACATCTCATACAGATATTTTCACATTGTGGAAGCTGAAAGAAATTCTCTAGAGAAGCACGTAGGCTGAACTGATGTAAGGAAGATTTTTCCTCTCGCTTTTTTCACTGTAACAACCTCCCTGAGCATTTCATAGCTGCATATGCTGCTGCTTAAAGCACCACTGAGATTTATGCCGTTGTCAGCTCACAAGGGTGCAATCAGGAATAAAGATCCCATAAACCCCTCTGATGTGTCCACAGGTACAGCAGTACTAGGTTATTGCTCATGGTGGATAAAAACCACGTAACTCTAGGTTTCTTTTTTCTTTTTTTTTTTCCGATCTTATTTGAGCTGTGAGCTTACATAGTTTTGAGAGATTTTGTGTGAATTTCATGACCCGTTGACATTTGCAATGGGAATAAACCCCATGGGACAAATTTTACAAATACAATGATGTCAACAAGAAAGTTTTGCATTCCCCTTCTTCATCCAACAACAGGTCTGTGCCAGTTAAAAAAGAAAGAATCCATAAAGATTTTAGAGTGCCAGAGAAAGGAAAAGAGATTAGGATGGATGGAAAAACATGCACGTCTCGTCAAAGCTTTAGGCCCTTTTGTTTTAATCCTAAGTAATGCTGATTTCCTCTGGGTTGCTGAGGTTGCCAAGATTGCTTGTGTGTGTCTGTGTGTACGCATCTGTGTCAGTGAATGCATATGTATGTTTATTTAGATTGTTTGTCCACTTGTGAAGTCAAGCCAGGTTGGCATCTGCTGCATTGTGAGCTTGCATGAATGTGGTGAGTAACGCTTGAACCCTACAGATTATCCACTATGTCCCCTGTCTGTGATTTTGTGTGTGTGTGTGTGTGTGTGTGTGTGTGTGTGTGTGTGTGTGTGTGTGTGTGTGTGTGTGTGTGTGTGTGTGTGTGCACGCACGCCCTCTTGGCTATCTCTCAATGGGTTATATAAGTATGTGCGAACCCTTCAGGGGACTCCCTAGCTCTCAGTCCAGCTGGCACAATGCTCTAAATTTGCCTTTCAAATCCATCAAACAGCTTACTTCATTTATCTTTCACCTGTACAAAAATGTTTTCTTTACTTTACCAGTATTATTTGTTCCTCAGAAAATCTTCACTAGGGTGACTAACAGGCCTTAGCTGATGTAAGCCCATACTACTGCTGAGACAATTCACTTTTTTCATTCTGTATTTTCATGGTGAGATTATCTGTTGTCTAATGACTTGCTAGATAGTATCTGCAGAATCCTATCTGGCACAAATATGTGGTCAAAACTACACTGTCAAAGGAAAACAATATCCTTAACTGTCTCCACACCTGTGCAACTTGATGACTGCTGGGAAGAGTATTTGCGTGAAAGCTGAAGTGTGAGAGCTGTCTCAGAACTGTCTGTATGAGATTGCAGAGTAATAATCAAAGAGGTGGCACAGTGTCATAGTCATCCCCAGGCAGTTTTTTTTTACCCAGGGGCAGACAACACCAGTTGGGCAATGCTTGGACATCTCGGGCTGAGTTGAGGTATGCAGCCACGGCCCCCCTCCAAACTCCCTCTGGGCTTCTCAAGGGCCGTCTATCCCACTCCATCGCATTTCCATAGCGACAGCTCTCACTCGCCTCCCTATCAATCCCCTGGCCAGTAGCAGCTTCCCAATCTCACTGCCAGCTCTTCAGCCAGTCAGCAGCTGCCCAACAACACCAGGCCTGACAATCGCTTACCCTGCCGCCTTCAAGGCTGTCAACCCCGCACCTGTCAAATTACTGTCAGCGTAAACAGCGGGGCATGGAGGGAAGGAGAGAAATAAAAAAGAAAGAGGAAAAGTGGGAGGGAAAAGAGTGGCAAGAGAAGTGTGGGGTAAGTTGGGTGTGATGAGACTGTCACATAGGACACACAGACACACACGCACACGAAACGTGGTGAGGTGCATGTATATATGTATATATATATATGTGCACCTCACCACATTTTTTTCTGATACTCATTCCCATCAGTGTCCCCCTCCTCCTTCTTGCAGGTAATTCCCTCAGTCACATCAGTCCTACTCATCTCACCCTGCTTTTACTCCCCCCATTTTTCCCTCTACCACACATCTCTTTTCCCCACACTCAAAGCACCCGCTCAACATTGCTTTGATTCAAAAATGGTGAAAAAAAAAAAAAGACGAAGAAGGAAAAAGTAATGGGCAGAAAAATGAAATGACTTTCTGGGCCCTCACGTAAAAGCATGGCTCGTTCTTCGAGACAGGCAATATTCCCTCAATTATTGCCACTCACAGAGCCCTCTTTGCCAGTGGATGAAGTTTTAATTCCAAGCCTCCAATAAAATGGATGCCCTAGATATAATGTGGAAATAACTTCTCAATGTTTCAGGATCAGCGTGATAGTGCACTCCACATGTGAGTACTACACACATGCCTTCCACATATAAGTGCGTGTGTTCTCACATAAATGAGCAGGAGATGATTTGGAAGCCTCATATTGATCTGACACTAGCCGTGGGCTGTGAGTTGGGAACTTCAACCTCTTTTTTTCCTTTTTTTCCTTCATAAATAGAGTCTTTCAACTCTCATTAATTTACATATTCAACACCACCTCTGTATAACAATGTGGCCTGAATAATCAATAATAGATTGATCAGTCTCAATTCGTGCAGCAAAGGAAAAAATTCATGAACTAAATATTTAAACAATACATAAAATCTTTCCTTTTATCTTGGCTAACCATGTGCAAGGTTACAGAAAACAAGAAATCTATAGATCAGGAAATTCTAAGAATTATAGACACAAGGACTGCAAACACAAGGGAACTCAAATATAGGATACATCGTGAGATGGATGACACAACAAAGGAGAAGGGGAGACTGAGACAATAGGAACAACGGAAGAGGAAACAAGTGGAGAACACAGCAGAAGCTAATCACGAAAGACAAATGAGAGACAAAAGACTACCAGAAAATCTTAACATACAAACTTGACACAGAAGGATGCAGGAGAAAGCTAAGAAAATAGCAATAGACTATACAAAATAACCATTAAAAAACATTAGTTTGGACAAAGAAGTGAGATTAAAAATATAAAGATGCTACTAATCAAACTGAGAACCAAATGGACATCACAACAATAAACAATACAAAAAAATTCAAAGTACACTACTAAAAATTCTGGGTCCATAATCTAGGACCATTGCTGAGAGCAGTGAGTCATGATAATTCTTATTCAGATACAGATTTAATAATTTAATTTACCATAATCTATGAATAAAAGGTACAGGGTCATTTAACTGTATAAAAACTGTTAAAGGAACAGTATCTGGTTTAATAATTTTGTTTCAAAAAAGCATAAAGTACAAATGTTTAGATGAGACACAGTTATGGGCCTTATATTTATTGGCAATATATTCATATTTTCTAGTAGTTTGAGCAGTGCATTCTCATATTCAGTTTTGTTAATATTTTACTGCTGCCAGACTAGTAAATTATTAAGCTATCAAGTTCTAGTATTATTACAGGCTCTAGCAGTACTTATATTTAAGTTTTTTTGAATTATATTTCTAATAGAAGTTGTATTTTTTGTGCTACAGACCCTACAGTAATGTATCCATCTCTCGTGGTAAGTGACTTCCTGTGTAACATTTTTTTATATTCTAACTTCCATATCATGTCCTAGTTATTCTTTCATTTACAGTTTCTGCTATCTGGTTGTAATAATTCTTGTTAAAGTCTTACTTCTGTTTATAATTGTAGTTCCAGTTGTAGCACTGCATTGTAGATCGTAGCCTGTGATACGGTGCTAATTACATGTGCTGGTACATGAGTTTTGCTGTAGTTGCCATTTCTTTTTTAGCTCACATAGTAATTATAATTCTTGTTCTCTTTTTTTAATAGCTATTGCTCTCTGATGGGTTTTAGATAAAGTATTTCAAGCTCGTCTTTATTCAAGTTCATATTTTATTCATCCTTCTATTATTTCTAGCTTTATATTTTAAGTTGTAATTTTTGGCAATTACTCTGTTACTTGCTAACATTGCCTTCAACACATTGTCACATAATTAACATTTAACAATATAAACCCTGGGCTACACTTTCACACCAACATGAATTTATGCATTGCTTACCTTAAGTACAAACACAAAAAACAGCCTCACCAATCCCCATTCATTCATTCTATTATAAAATGTGGAAGAGGTGAAATTTGAGGCTACAGTGCCAAAAGCTTGCTTTCTTATTTGTTACCTGCTGAGGACCAGGCTATAACTGCTTAGCTGCAGCAGAGTATTTCACTGCTAGCTTTGCGTTAGCGTCTTGTCTTCGCAGATGTTTAAAAAGAGTTGATGTCCTGTTAGCAGTTGTTTCTGCCCTGAGCACACTTTGCACTTTACCATCACTTTGCTGTCCATTTGTGAAAAAAAGAAAAGAAAAAAAGAAGGAATGTCCATATCACATGTCTCAAAAGTTGTAGACCCCCTATGCACACAAGCTGTCTGTAGCAAGTGCTGGAAAAACAAGCACTTTTCACAAGTGTTTTTCCATCAACCCATCACACAGATCACTGCAGAACCACAGATCACTGACAACTGTAACTGTAATGTGATTACTGAGTTTAGTACAGTAATGCATCACATTACCACATTACAGAAAAAAATAATGTGATTACCCACCCAGCAATGGAACTAACAATGCTAAAAATGGGAATTGCAGTGTGGCAAAAGGTATATGTCGAATTCTCGATGTAGCTCAAGCTGCAATAATGTTCATCCACTTTCCCAAACTGCTTTTGATTTTGTTTTGAGATGCTGGACTAATATGCCATGGTAACTAACCTAAGGCAGTCAAATATCTGATTGGTCAAGGGAGGGGAGTGGTCCCGCTGTGTATAGATGAGTGCTCAGATAATTGGTTGAGAGAATTGGGAGTCGTCAGTGGCCACTCTAACAGAAATGGGTCTAGCCAGCTGAGCTCCCAGCTCCTTAAGTGCCATTTTAACACAGTCCTTCCCCATGCCTTTTAATTGCAATCAGACTTGGAGGGCATAGACATGGCCCTGGCCGTCCATCATAAACACATCTCGTATGCTCGTCAAAGTGAGAAAACATGCGCATTCAGTAAAAAATATGTTAGACCTATGCCAATGGTCTAGAGAAGACACACACATATTCACGTTGACAACAGAACAGACATCTTTCAGATCCACACTGCTGACACACCAGAGGGAATAAACCTGGCAGAGAATTCAGCTTTTACTCTGACTCACTCAGAGAGAACAGGGAAGACAGAAGCTTTGTCTTGGGTGTAGCTGTGTGGCTGTGAGGATCGATAGATTTAACCAGCAGGGGCTTGGGTCTGTGGAGCCAGAAGAGACACAGGCAGGAGGTTAGGGCTGGGCTGAACAGCCTGGAAATGTTTTATCACCACTACCGGCAAGGCACTGTCTCCCATCAGGGGCACAAGAAGCTTAGGGACTTGAGAGCCTGTGTGCATGTTTGTGAAACTGTGTGCTGTGCTGGGATATGTCAGTGTGAATGCATAAACTGTGTGTGACAAATATTACATTATTGTCCTGGGTGTTTCACTTGCATGCTGATATTGTTTGATTCAATTTGGCATCTGTATAAGACCTCAGTAAAGCCCACTGCTATTGTTTCTGTTTTGTTTGTTTTCTGTTTTTGTTTATTTGTTTTTTGTTTGAAGAGAAGAGAAGAGAAGAGAAGAGAAGAGAAGAGAAGAGAAGAGAAGAAATATGATGACCTGTCACACTACTGCTGACAATGGCTTCACCCAAGTCAGAGCAATAGTTTGCAGCTTGGTACAAATTTACTATTAGTATCTCAGGCGTATCACAGACATATCAGTTTCCAATGTCTCATCAGTGTCTTCTGCATATTTTTGTTGTGGAACACAACTGTGTATTGCTGAGTTTTAGATAGGCGAGAAGATAAGAGGATGTTAAAGAAACTCAGAATGACAAATGAATGCTATGTGTGTTATTCATCTCAAACACCGACAATTTTGGTCTCTGACAATTTCATTCATTAAGCTAGACAAGTCATACAGTAATTGAGCTGAATATGTTGGCCTAATGTCTTAGCCCTCCAAACAAACAGTGCTGTCATAATTTGTTTTTAATCAGATTGCTTTGTTTTGGCTGATAAAATATGCTAACTTGCATTATTATGAGTAATGAGAGAAGCAGAACTTACTGAGCAGCAGTACTTCCCACAGACACCAGAAAAAAAAGACACCAATTGTGTTTGTACAGTAGATGCAAATCAGGCTGTCTTGCTGCTGTTAGTTGATTTAAAAGACACCATCTGATATGAATGTTGTTGTCTTTCGGTGTGGTTTTTACCTTTCACCCGAATCAGACCAGATCTGTGCTGTGATCCCAGGACTTTAATTAAAATGCACTTCTCAGCTCAATATTCGGATTAGCTGAGGTTTAAGCGCAGACTGTGAAATTTAATTTGGTGTTATTTTCTGGTACAACAAATGAGCAGGTAAACAACTACAGACCTTTAATATAATCCTCTCTATTGCCAAGTGGCATTTGGGTTGTTAAAGATACCTTCAAAGAAGTATTTATTGTATATGTGCAGTGCTGTGTATATTGTGACGGGCCACATATCTCAGTGCACAACACTTGTGTTGTTGTTTACAGGGTACTCATATGTAATCTGAAAACTTGTGCTGTCTTGTAATTATAATGATTCTAACATTTGTTTGGTTAAATAACCCAATAACTTTGTCACACTGTGTTTCCATGTATCCTTCTAAATGCTCCTTATTTATTTGTACACCATTTAAAAAAAAAGTGCTTTATTGATTTCAAAATTTTACTATTATTATTGTTATTATTATACTTAAAGTTAACCATACACAAAGCGACATTTTAGGTGTACCTTTTCAACCACTCGTTAATGTGAATATCTAATCAGCCAATAATATGACAGCAACTCAATGCATTTAGGCATGTAGGCACAGTGAAGACAACATGCTGAAGTTCAAACTGAGCGTCAGATTGGGGGAAAAAAGATTGTTTACATGACTTTGAACATGGCATGTTTGTTGGTGTCTGAGTATTTTAGAAACGACTGATCTCCTTGGATTTTGCAACTTAACCATATCAGGGCTTTGCAAAGAATGGTCTGAAAAAGAGAAAATACCCTGCAGGCAACAGTTCTCTGGAATAAAATGCCTCGTTGACGTCAGAGGTCAGAGGAGAATGGGCAAACTGCTTTGAGCTGATAGGAAGGCAACAGTAAATAACCACTTGTTACAATTTAGGTATGCAGAAGAGCATCTCTCACTCACAGGATGAACTTTGAAACAGAGGAGCTACAGCAGTTACTAGGTGAAGACCGCACCAGGTGCCACTAATATCAGATAAGAACCTTAACTGAGGTTACAGTTCACTCAAGCTCATCAAAATTGGACTGATGACTGATGACTGGAAAAATGTTGCCTGATCTGATGAGTCTCGATATCTGCTGTAACATTCGGATGGTAGTGGTTCAGGCTGGTAGTGGTGGTGTGCGGGATACTTAATAGGTAAAATGGCCTGTATTTGTATAGCGCTTTACTAGTCCCTAAGGACCCCAAAGCGCTTTACACAACCAGTCATCCACCCATTCACACACACATTCACACACTGGTGATGGCAAGCTACATTGTAGCCACAGCCACCCTGGGGCGCACTGACAGAGGTAAACTCATAGCTGGACTGGCCATCGGGCATACCGGGCATTTGCCCGATGGGGATTTTTCGTTTTTATGGGCCGATGATTTTTTTTTTTTTTTTGTAGTAACGGTATAAACAATGAAAGATGGTGGATTGGCCAGATGCTGGCAGATGTGTAAAAATAACTCAGTTGTTTGGTGGTGGCTGTGGCGCAGCTTCCACAGAGGCCAGCAGGTGGATGAGGGAAAGGGGAGGCAGGAGAAGGAGAGACCCAAGGCGGCCGCCAGTCTGAGTGTCAGGTGAACTGAACTTCAGGTAAGAACTTATGACCTGCAGTCTATCTGGGTCAGATATAAACCAAGTTTAGGTGGAGTTTATTTTCGTTGTGCTGACTTTTTACAGTCAGTTACAATAACTCGTACTGCGTACTAGCTAGCATGACGGAGTTTCTGGGCGGGTGCTATGATGTTACTGATAGTGAGCTTTATTTTATTTGTAAGGTTAGTTAGTAGAGTTGCCAACCGCCCCTTAAAAAATGGAATCGTCCTGTATTCAGAGAAAATATTACGCGTTTCGTATTGAGCTGAGAAGGAACACAGTTTGTCCCATACTAGGATGGAAAAAGACACAAAGCTGGAGTTATTCTGTGTCTTTGCTGCACAGCTGCCTTTTGTTCTCTCATTCTCTCCCCCTCCCTCTCCTGTTGCTACTTCAATCATGAAACTGATCAATGATCAGCTGATTGGCTTTTCTGTTGCAAGTTCCGTCTCTCTTGGTCGTTTATCACCCACTTTGCGCCAGAAAGAGGAAACCAGTGAATGCCGCGCTAAACAACAGCAGCACGTTTAAGCTTGATCAGCTGTTGTTAGAATTTATTTAATATTAATTTCTAGTATCAGCTGATGTTTGCTGGAGCCACAGCTGTAAAATTTGCTGGTCATGATATCGATTTGGTTATCTGGTGAGAGGGAAACATGCATATGAAACCAGGAGATGTCCTTACTGAATCATCAGACCTGAACAGGTGATGGAGAAACAGGTTTACCTTTTAGGTGGCATGAATGAGTTGAAGGGAAGTTATAAACTGTTTCTGAGAGACAAATAACACCAGCATCCTTTTCTAAGTAGCTGACAGCTGGTAACTGTGCAGGGGCGGGTCTAGCAAAGTTTTGCCAGGGGGGCCAGGTAGGGCATTAACAGGGAAAAGGGGGGTACAAAGAAATACTTTTCTTTCTTATTCTCATTTAAAATGTCTAGCTTTTAAATAATTATCTGAATCTTACAACCAAAGTTTTTATCTGACGTAAAATGTATAGAAATCATACATATACCAACAAGACAGTGTACATCACTGTCACAACAGCGTTTGTTTTCATTCAAAGGCTTTATGGCTTTTCCTATAATACCTGGTGGGCCGGTCTCTAGTCAAAATGCCCGGGCCGATTTTTTGTCCCAGTCTAGCCCTGGGTACACTATGTGCCCACTAGTACAGGCTGAGTATTATTTAAAGTGGACATGAAACACAACATCTACAAAGGTTAATTTACACCATGGAGCCCTACTCTAACAAACTGTTATAGAGTTAACACTGTCTGTGAAACTGGATTTAAGAAATAAGTGTACTGGCAGCATCCTGTGCCAGTACAGAACATGATGGGTTTGTTGACTGGTTGCTGCTAAACAGACTTATATTACTTAGTTAGCTAACTAGAATAAGAATAGTTAACTCAGTGAAAAACAAGTACACTAAAACTATAAAGCATTTCAAGGAGGCCAGTTCTGCAGCAATGAGTTTTATGTTAAAAACCCTTAGCCATAAGTGGTTCTCGATTGTTGGCTAGCTTAATATGCCAGCCTGTTTGGAGGAAAACACTTATTTCTTAAATCCACAGACAGTGTCAAATGTATGACAGTTTTTTTTTTAAAAAATAGGGCTGGTAGGTGATCAACGGCATTTTATGTAATAAAATAGTCTTTTTCCCCCAAGAACACCTCAACAGTTTACAGTGTAACAGATTATTACATGTCCATCACACCACAAATATAGGATTTTTTACCAAAGCACCATCGGGAATCCTGACATCCATCAGCATTTCCACAGGGGAAACAGATTGATGTGTGCCATGAAAAAAAAAGGAGACTATTTTATTGCATGAAATAGTGCTGATCGCATTTTGCCAGCATATTGTGGGACGGCAGTACTGGCCTGATGAGAAAAAATCTGAGTGTCTGACTCCAGCTTGTTGGTCTGGTGAACCACCGGTGCACCTAACTCAGACAAGCTCTCCACACAGTCCTCATTCAAAAGTGCTCTACAAACACTAACATTAAGGATAATAGGTGGATTTCCCGTTTCAGTTCAGCTAGCCAAGTGAAAAACCACTTACTGCAAAAGAGACAGAGAGTACATGCGTGTTTTTTTAACAACTCTTTTTTTTTTTAACTCATTGTTGCATCCAGGGGCAGTGGAAAAATGACTCATGTTAACTGTTTTGGAGTACTTGAATAGGGCTTTATAAATGTAGTTTTTTATGTATACCTGCCTGCATACCATGTTCCATCAGGACAACACGTCACAGATCTCACATAATCTCGAACTGGTTTCTTGAAAACGACAATGAGTTGACTCACTCACTCCAACAGAGAACTATTGGGATGTGGTGGAATGGGAGAATAGCTTCATGAATGTGCAATCAACAAATGTACAGCAACTGTGCTATGCTAATATATCAATATGGACCAAAATCTCTGAGGAATGTGTTCAGTACTGTATTGAATCTATGCCACAAAAAAGGAAGTTAGTTCTGAAGGCAAAAGTGGGTCCAACCTAATACTAGCATGATGCCTGTAATAAAGTGTCCAGAAAGCTTGTTTTGCTTAAGTTATGAAACACACGTATTGCCACAAACATGAACCACAATTTATTTTTTGTTAGTGTTTGTCTCTTTGTTTGTGTGTTTTTAAAACCTCTAAAAGTGTAACTGGGTGGAAATGGTATCTCTAAAGCTGGGTCGAGCAAACACTTCATCCAATTTGCCATCTGTGTAATTTCTATTTACATGGTAATAGTCTGTCAGTTTGTGTTTGCATTGGTTCTCAGGGTGGGAATATGAAGGTGCATAAAAACAGCTTATCCTGAATAAAAACAAAATCAGGAAATGAGCTTTACTTAACTATAACACTCCAAAACATAAATTGCATGTAAGTACACTTATGAAATTCAATCCCTTTCCCAATCTTTTTTTAAAATCAGTCCATGCTGTAAAGGAAATGACTAAATTAGTGCAAATCAACAGGTGTCTTTACTGTCAAACCTGCCTCAAAACACCAGGAACCTACTCAAACACTGACATGAATGACTTAAACAGTTTGTACTCTGCTCTAATTTTCTTATTTAAATCTGTGGATAAAATAAAAGGATCAACTACCAAGAATTGTTCCTGTCCATTTTAAATAGGCTATTTGTGAACATGGCTATTATAAAAAGGCGTGAAGATCTGAATCCAATCAAATCATTTTGGAAATTGTGTAAAAAATATGTACAGATGCTCCAACGAATTAATCACGCTTCAGAATCACAAAAAAGCAACACAAAAGTGTGTGTGTGTGTGTGTGTGTGTGTGTGTGTGTGTGTGTGTGTGTGTGTGTGTGTGTATGTGTGTACGGGTTCGTACTATCCTGGTGGGGACCAAAATCTGACTTTTACTATCCTGGTGGGGACTTTCTGCACCGTGGGGACCAAAATCCAGGTCCCCTCGGGGTTGAAAGCAATTTTCACACTCAAAATGCGGTTTTACTGTCAGGGTTACAATTAGGTTATGGTTAGGTTTAGGGTAAGGGTTAGGGTTAGGCATTCATTTTTAATGGTTAGGGTTAGGGTAAGGGGCTAGGGAAAGCATTATGTCAATGGGATGTCCCCACGAAGATAGCAAACCAGACATGTGTGTGTGTGTGTGTGTGTGTGTGTGTTATTTCATTTCATATCACTCTTATTTACAATAAGAAGGCATATGGTCTGTTTAAAACTCCATGTCAGTTTTCCAGCATGGTGCAACCTGGTGTCTTAAGATCTGCTTCGGAGATATAATAACCCAACACTTGGTGCTGGTATAAGTACTCAAAGCTATACCTAAGCACTCAGGTCAAACTTCACATTTTTTTACATAAAAATTAAACTCAGCTAATTAACAAGCTCAATGAAGAAATTGGATGATAATTGGACCTTTTTTTTATGCTTGAATACTTGAAACCAAACTAAATCCAGATCTAAATAACCCACAGGCAAGGCAGAGTTGGGACACCAACTGCTTAAAAGACCAACAGTTTTTACCTCTTTTGTAAGGGCAAATGCAGCTTTGGATTCCAAGCACACCTCTGATATGTCAACTCTGGGAGAATGCTATAATACTGGACATAATGGCATAAGGAGGATTGCTGTTGGAGTGTATGTGTGTGGAGAGGTGGATGTGGTGTGTTGCTGGTAGACAGAAGGAGTGAATGACGGTAGAAAAATGTCTGCAGATGGATGCTGAAACAGCCATACATCCTCGTTAGATCCCCTGTCTCCCAGCGGCCGGAGCAGTCCCCTCATCTTACACACACACACAGACACACACACACACACACACATGTCTGGTTTGCTATCTTCGTGGGGACATCCCATTGACATAATGCTTTCCCTAGCCCCTTACCCTAACCCTAACCATTAAAAATGAATGCCTAACCCTAACCCTTACCCTAAACCTAACCATAACCTAATTGTAACCCTGACAGTAAAACCGCATTTTGAGTGTGAAAATTGCTTTCAACCCCGAGGGGACCTGGATTTTGGTCCCCACGGTGTAGAAAGTCCCCACCAGGATAGTAAAAGTCAGATTTTGGTCCCCACCAGGATAGTACGAACCCGTACACACACACACACACGTCTGGTTTGCTATCCTCGTGGGGACATCCCATTGACATAATGCTTTCCCTAGCCCCTTACCCTAACCCTAACCATTAAAAATGAATGCCTAACCCTAACCCTTACCCTAAACCTAACCATAACCTAATTGTAACCCTGACAGTAAAACCGCATTTTGAGTGTGAAAATTGCTTTCAACCCCGAGGGGACCTGGATTTTGGTCCCCACGGTGCAGAAAGTCCCCACCAGGATAGTAAAAGTCAGATTTTGGTCCCCACCAGGATAGTACGAACCCGTACACACACACACACACACACACACACACACACACACACAGATTCATGCTCACACAGGCATACAAACACAAACATCCACATACTATAGTCCAAGGATTAACTACACATACTGGATTGTTGTCAAAATTGCAGCCATTGCAATAGAGAATTCATGCTCAAACGTAAGTTGAAACAACAGATACAAACACTGGGATGAAACTAGTTTTTGTCTTAACAGTGGCATTGCTGCTAAAACATGATAATCTTAGCTTCTCTTCTCTTTAATTTGATATATCTAACTATAACTGTCTTCTATCCAGACAAAGTTATTACACAGCTGCTTTGTGATTTTTTAAAAATTCTTTTAAGACTTTCACTTATTTTCTCAAAGAGGACTGAATAGATACGGCAAAGTGGTGTTTTGTGACAAATACCAATACTTCTCACATAAGCCCAGTGACAATGGGACGATTGTCACTGGTGATTACTAGATACAATGTTTAGCCTGTGCACCATCATACTCAAGCATGTTGGGTGAGAAAGTATTTTGATATGTCAATAATGCTAAACACTGACGAGCTGTTCAAGGTGTACCCTGACTCTCACCCAGTGTCAGCTGGGATAGGCGCCAGCTCTCATGTGACCCTGAAATATACATGTATTTAAGAAAATGAATAAATGAAACACAGTCCTAGATGAAAAAGTATTTCATTTTAATGCATTCCAAAAATGATGACCTTTGCAAAAGTTGGCAATACATCTGACAGTAGTTGAGATATCCTAGTCTGGACCAAAGTGGATTACTAATCTTAAGAGGAAACAAACGTAGAGAACAATACCTTCTTTTCATTCTTAGTGAGTCCAAAGTTATTAGTGGCAAATCTTTATCAGCACCACATGAAAACTGCTACAAATGCTAAAAGATTTTATTCACTACCATCCCTGCTCTTGCCCTCAAGGATACCAGTTCTGAAATCCTGAAGAGAGCTGGCAGATCTACAATACAAGTAAAAATGAGGCAAACAAAGAAAGAAACAAACAAATGGCTGCTTGCGTCTATATCCACTACCTCTCATTTTTGTAAGCTTCACTGTGCCATCACACCGGCCTTCAGGGCTCACGGCTTCCACAGTTGAGGCAGTCAGAGGTCAATAATGAATAAACATGTGTGGTCTGCAGCGTGGATACTGGGATAAATAGAGCGAGGGAGGAAGATGAATATTGAGTTAACGTGCTGAGCACGGTAGGGCTACATTCCCAGTTCCCAAGTCACAATGTCCTCTGCTGTTAGTCTCAGTCTGGCTTGTGAACATAAATATTTACATGGCTGTCACGATCAGGATTTATAGGCTATCTCTCTCCTCTCCCCGTAAGAAAATATAAAGTATACTCTATTCACTCTTTTCTTTCGCAAAGGTAAGCTTCCTTTTGCACAATGGCAATGAAATTCCTGTTTGCTCTGGGATGTCTGTGCAGCCCTGTGTTCACTGTATTGTCTACTGAGTGCATGAGGTGTGAATATTGTCTCATTATATTGACAGTTCTCGTCCTTGCCAGTTTCAATAACCAACATTCAGCAAAAGAAGTGCTGTAATATAAACAGCGGATATTTCCAACTGGTGGGGTGGTGAAGTCAGAGAAAGGGAACAAAAGCAATAAAACATAGACACTATACTTATTGTCTTTCTTTGTAATACTGGATGCAATAACAACACTGCAGGCTAATCTGTCTGATATGCTTGATGCTTATTTGTGGAAGTTTCTCCATGCAAACTAAATGTTTGTTATCATTACTAGAAATTTCTCAGTTGTTGCAGCACCAATGCAAACACCCCTATTTTTTTTTTATTATTATTATTTTTTATCAATGCTTCTTTTCCTACTGATTCCATCTTTGGCTGCCAGTGCCAAATCTATTTTGTCATGTAACTCTTGTGATAGGTTGGCATGTAATTAACTCTTTGGCATATGCTGTGGGTTGTCATTTGCTAGGCAATAAATCTCTGCTCCTTACTGTAGGTGGGGAAGCCATTCAATACTGTGTGCTCAGCTTCAGCAAATATCTTTCTCTAACACCTAATCACCTCCCTTGTCCCCAACCTGTTTGGTCCAAGAGGCCTAATTGGCCTTCTCATATGGGAGCAAATGTTGACTAAATGTGTTTAGTTTTTATAAACACATTTAAAAGACTGCTGTAGCAAATGCAGCTTTCGGATAACTGACTACTGTTAATCTGATTGTGTATTTTGAAGCCTTGTTTTTTTTTTACTTATTCTCACAAGCTCTCAGTTATCCATTTCAGTCATTTCCTTTCAACCACTTTATGAGTTATGAGGCTCATCTTTCCTAAAGATCACTGGTGTTCACCCAACTATTGCTTATATACAGCGTGTCTGCCAAAACCAGAAGTTAGATAACAAGTAAGAATGTGGTTGTCCCTGAGTGCACATGCGAAGTGAAGAAATGAGGGGTTCGGGGCAAGGTAGGGCTGGGCGAGTGGGATGGGGTGGGGTGGAGCGGACTGGGCGGGTGAGGTGATTATATGTGTGTGTTTTTAGAGATGGATGAACAGAGTAAAGATTGCACTCATCTGTCGTGGTACAGTGCTCCCATCAAGTCTAATGAGTGTGCCGGGGTGACCTCAGTCTCATAGGTTCACTGGCCTGATTAAACATCGTCTCAGACTCGGCTCAGGGGATGCTAGGCAGACCAGCGCCGTCTCTCCTCTTCTCGCTCCCCTTTCTTGCTACCCTCCGTCGTTCTAATGGCTCCTTCTGATCTAACCCCATTTATCTCTATCACCCCCCACCACCCACCCACATACATACACACCCTCACCGTCCATGTTACTCTAACAGTGATCCTACCTTTGTTTGACTGCCATCTATCTTTATCAATATTTGTTCTCTTGGCATGGGTTCGTAGCTCATAAGTCTGACAGCTGTAGGTTTTGACTGTCATCGGTGTACATGCTACTCATGAACACCCTAATCCCAACCCTCACATTTACTTTAACTACCATCTTTCTATGTTTATTCAGAGCAAGTAAGCCATAATGAGGCTGAGGCTGAAGGATGATGATTAACTGCAACAGGATCCGGAACTGGCATAACTCATGATAAGACAGCTTTCTGTGGAGACTTTGATTTATTTGGCTGTAAGGTGAGGAATATCAGCCGTTTCTCTGAGCTAGAGGCCATGTGGGGTCACAAGTCGGAGACATGCGGTTAAGACGCAGCCAGCCAGTGCGTTTTAATCTTTTTCTCTTCACTTTGATCTCAGTAACTTCAGTCGAAGCCTGTTCAAATCATCACCAAGACATTTTAAAGGGTTGCAATTAGGGCCAAATAGCCTGCCATTTATCAAGCTCCTTTCATGTCCACCATTTTATTTTATGAAAGCAATCGATTGTCTCTGTGGCATGGAGGCGCAGCCCAACCTCTGTTTGTGCTCCTAGGTGAAAGCGATGAGCACAGCCAGGCCATTGCTCCAGGAGTGAGTGATAGAGGGGATGGAGTAATTTGGCTGGCTAGAACACCACGACCAACACCTTTTTCACATTAACAGCAGAGTAATCAGACAGCTTGGTGTGGTAAAAATATAGCAGCTAGTCAAAATGCCAGAGGCGCCAAGCATCTGTGTTTGTGCTTAGGGTGGGGCTTGATAGTTTGGAGGGGTGCTGAAGAAGAGCTGGAGAAAAACAGACAGAGGTCAACAGAAGGAGAGAGAGCGACAGAGAAAGTAATGGCATTACAGGGGCAAACAAAGCTTGAGAGCGTGTGGGTTGTGTGTTGTTTGTTTACAGTTTTGTGTCATTTACATCGGTGTTCGAGAGCATTGCTCAGCTCCTTTCCAGACAGACGGTGGGGGAAAGACATGTGGCTTAGGCTTAGACAAAGAAAGAAGGAGAGTGCCCACATACACCAATACAAAGACAACCTAGATTTAGCAAAAGGTTACTCAGTACAATGTAAGCAACATTCATCAATATTGAAATGGTCAAATTATTAAATTAAACATATTATAATGATCAAATTGTATCAATTCCTGAAAGATTTTCTTGACAGAAGAAAATGCATTTTTACGTTGCACCGTAATACAACAGTCCTTGGATGCATATTTATTAGCAGTCCCTATTAAGGGATCGTTGAGAACAATTTGCACAACCAAAGCAAACTACAAAATTATCTTATATCCATATAGTGTGTTCTTCCATGCACACACACAAACACACACTCACTAAGACATACAGAAGCAGAGCAGAGCTCCAACCGTGCAGGGCAGGAGAGGAGGCTGCAGGGCGCTGACCACATAATCATCTCCTAGAGAGTGATCATCAAGGCCTCCAACATCACTGCACAAATACACCAACCCTGGACCCCCTGGCATGAGCGAAGGAAGGAGGGGTGAAGACAAAGAGAGTATACAGGAAAAAGGGAGGGAGAGAGAAAATATAAAACAGGAGAAAGGCGGGGGAGAAAAGGAAATTAAAAAGTAGAAAGCAGAACAAGAAAGGAGAGATGGAGTCTTGTGTTTACGCAAGGAAAATAGGAGGCGAATAAACAGTTAAGGAGATAGAAGGAAACATGTAAAAGACAGAAATGTAAAAAAGAGAGTGAAAGACAAAAAGGCTGAAGAAAGAATAGCTAGACAGGGGAAATAATTTGCATTATGTGGGTTTAGGGACAAAGGAGGAAAAAAAATTGTGAAGGTTAAAAATTGCAGGGAAAGTCAAAGATGCAGGATAGGTGTTTACAACAGAGGAAAAAATGATAGAAAAGAAAATAGCAAGAGAGAGACATGAACAAAGACAGGGTGCGTAAAGAATTAGAGGTGAAAAAGGACTTTATTGACAGTTCAGAGAAAGAAGAAAAGAACAGGTCATAAAGAGGTAAAAAGAAGCATGAAGAGAAAGCCAGACATAAGGGAGACACTGTATGTTTGCCACGCATGAATGTACAGCTGTGTTGCCCTGGAAACGGTTGCCGCTTGGATTATGAGCTGATTAGTTGCCCTCCTCTTTAAAGCCCCCAACATGACTACCTCAACTCAGGAGGGTGCATGCATGCTACCTGGGACACGGTCTAGTGAACAATTGCGCGCACGCACACACACACACACCGTCTTTCAGACACATATACATACAATAAACTCAGCCTTTACTCTTGGTTGCCCATTGTATTCACTGTAGCCAATACCTTTCCGCGTCAACATCTCAATCTTTCACCCTCCGCTGGAGTCGGCCTCTCTGCCTCTCTGTCTCACTGTGTGTGACGTGGCAGGGTGCTAATCTTGGCCCTTATCTTTGCCTGCAGCTCTGCTCACATTCCCTTCTCCGCAAGCACCTTATCTCCCATCACTGTCAATCAGAGCAGATCAGGCTACCTACAACTGAATCCGCTCAACCCCCCTCCTCACTTGGCCCCCACCAGCCAGTCTCCTTACACGTCCATTACCAACACTCACACCATGCATCCCCTGGCCTTGAGTATCTTACACACCACATACACAAGCAAGTAGACATGCAAACTTGAAAAACATCTTTTGTGTAAGTATCTCTGAGTGTAGCTTCTGGCAGCTGTCTTACACAATTACCAGCAATGATCTCTTCCTTTGTCAGAACGGGATTAGCATATTTGACCATTAAACTCATTTGTACAAGCAAATTATCAGATATGTTCTTAAACATTCTCATAGCACTGATTGAAACTTCCCTATGGGGAAAGAAATGATAAGTGCTATAGTAATTCAGTGAGAGCAATGCACTAAAGGGAAACCTTTGCAATTTGCAGTGTACATTATTATTATTGTCTCTTTTAGATATATGAATTGGAAGAATATTTTATATTTTAAGTATATTTGTTTTGTTTGTTTTATAGCAATGGCCCAGATGAGAATGAGAAAACTTTTAAATTCATATTGTTTGTTCATGAAACATTTTTTTAAAAAGGAAGCTGGTTGAATAAATAAGTAGAATACATACTACTTTTGTCATAGGTGTGCAGTCATTGCATATGTACACAGTCAGTCAAATAAATATGCAAATGAACACATACACACACAAACACACTCCAGCCTATTGGCATAATAATACAGAGCCACTGACCCCTCTCCTGTGATCCCACTGGGAAACTCACCCATCTAAATACTGTGCACACAGCTCACATTCACAGACCCGCTCACTAATCACAAGCATTAATCCAGACTGTTGGCATTTTGGTTCGCAATCCTCACTGTGAGGGCAACTGCACTGCAGGTACAACAAAAGGAGAAAAAAAATAATAAAATCGCACAAATCCCTTTTGGGCAGGTTTAATATTTTTAGGTGAGGGCACTTTTATGTAGGGGCAGGTGTGCTGTGGCTCCCTAATGCTGAAGTAATTGTAGATAATGGAGTTTTAAGGACAGCTGCTGATGCAGGTTTAAGTAGGATTTGTGTAGAGATTTATGATGGAGTGAAAATAGGTGGACGGCTGGCAAAGTTGGAGAGGTGCAAGTGCAATGGAGTGACGGAGGAGGTGAGAAAGGAGACGTAGAGGTGAGCGGAGAGGGTTGTCTGCCTTAGCTTATCATAGTACAAGAGAGAGGAAAGTGAGTGAAAGAGAGAAAAAAGAATATGGTCCATATCTTCTTGTAGAAAAAGCTCTGGGACTAAGAGGGTAAGAAAAAAATTAACTCATCCATAGTATAGTGCAAAACGAGAGCCCGTCTGGCCTGGTGCTTCTTGAGAATAGAGGGTTATAGAGGGCACAAGCTGGATGACTAATTGGGGAGGATATGAAATGAGGCTTGACTCAATCTACACCCTTGAATCAACTCTGCCCTACAGTATGCATCAAATGGGCTCCCTAAGTGGTGCTTTTCCATTGATTATACCCTTTCAATGTTACGCTCCAACTCCTTGTTGGAGAAATTTGACAGAAAAAAAGGGGGAGCGGGAATTGAGGGGGGGGTGGGGGGCAGTTGAAATACCGGTCAATACTTAGCAGGGGCAAACTAGAAAAAATAGGAAAGCAGAAAGTGAGTAATACCATATAAACAGATAGCCATGAAAGCGATTCAAGAGAAAGAGAGGGAGAGGGCAAAGTGTGTAAAAAGTGTGCTTGGCTCACCGTAAACGCAGCGGTGCGTGGCACTTCGCCTGGCATAGCACTCACACTTTATGAGGTATGGAGAGGTCGTCTCCCTCGCCTCTCTACCCGTTTTAATGATACAGTTTAAATGGAAAAGCTGGAGCTTCAGTCAGCATCAAGGACTCCACTCCTTCTGGTCCACACACACACTAACCTGAATAGCATGCATAAAGATATGCTCACACACATGATCTGAGCACACACATAAGCTTAAATGGGGGGTTTTTGAGTGTGAGCATGTGTTTATTGATATAAGTAATCTAATATCTCACCAAATATATTTAAAAGTCTATTAGTTGTAAAATAAGCAAAACCATGACCTAAACATTACTTTACACTAAAATAAAGAGACTTTAATGTGTACATGTAGTGGCTGTTGCATGTCTTCAAGTATTACCAGAAAATTATAATTCGTGGACATCTAATAATCAAAAGGGCAGATGTTTTCATACGAAGAATACAAAACTTTGTAGGACATTTACAAATTGACCATAAATCAATATTGCTCACTGTGTAACAAGCAAGCATGCTTGAACACACAGACACGCACTCTATATACCATACACATGCTCTATAAATGATCATAGGCTGTATCCAGAACCCTTGGATGAGACAGGAGAGCGACAGCGATGAAGCTGGTAGGTGAAACTCGCTGTCAGAGCTGTGAAGTCTCCTCAGATCTGCCCCATGTGCCTGGCCACTGTACAGACAGAAGAGACGGTTTCTACCCACACCCTTCACCTATCACAGTAACCTCTCAGAGGAGAACATACTGCAGTAATGCAATATTGATCTGAAAATGTAGTGTGTGTGTGTGTGTGTGAGAGAGAGAGAGAGAGAGAGAGAGAGAGAGAGGAGAGAGAGAGGGTGTTGCAGCACAGGTGTCTTTGTATTTTGATGAGCTGTATGCTCACCAGCCTTGTGTAGTTTCTTGATAAGTGATGCATTGTTTGTGCAACTGTAGAGTTTGTGTGTCTGTGTGAGTTATAGGGAGGTGACTATGGGAGTCGTGTATTAATAAGAAAAAGGTGAGGTGTTAGCGTTGGTGCTATTTCTGACACCTCACAGAGTTTTCCCAGTTTTTCAGTGGTGGGGCTGACTGAATGGAAAATAGCAGGAGCCTGCAAACCCTCATTTTACCTTGCACCTATCCTTTTTTTCATTATTTTGCCTGGCTATGTAGTCTAGTCTGATGAGAAAATATTATATGAGTGGTACTTCCAGTTACAATTACACCAGAAACTTGCAAAGTATGGGAACGCTATCAGGAGTGATTTTCATTTGCTGACTTCCAATTGTTGTTCTAATTGTTAGCAGAATGTAGTTGCTAACTCTTTCATTTGAAGCAAATCTATTTCATTCTCTAAAATAATTTACCACCATTGAAATTTAGCATTTATTTTACTGAGGATTTATTTTTATTTTGCTTGTTTATTGCTATTCATGTACTTTACAATTTAAAAAAGCATTTAATCCCTAGTCATTAGCACCATTTCCACCAAAGTGGTTACTGAATCAAGGTAGCAAAAGAACAAAATCGTTACTTGTCCAGTCTACCCTCCATTACACAAAGCTCAAATAGTGTGTATTTTTATATATAAGATAGAGAACATAGGTATCATTAAATGGTAGAAGAGAAAAATTGTATCACTCACTGAAAACTGACTGAAAGTGTCTCTTGTCTTGTAAGAACTATTTTTGCAAAAGGGTTGGAGTCTTCCCTTCAGCTGAGACAAACACTCATAACTACAGCCAATTTAAAAATCACCAATTCACCTGACATATACTTCGGACTCTATGAAGTGAGCAGAGTTTCTGCATCAGAAGCACCCCAGGCACAGGGAGCAACATTCAAACATCCACAAAGAAACTGTGACCCACAGGTTGAACCCAGAATCTTGATGCACCCTCCATCTGGATATTTCTACTGTTTTCAGGTTATTAAGCATAGTTGTAGAAATTCTCTTTTTCTGGCTGTGGAGGAAAATTTTAATTTCAAACTAAAAGGGTGTGTCCTATCCTGGGTGTGTCTACAAGTTTGATACTATATGATACACAGGTAGGTACAGATGTTACATTTAACAGCCTTTAATCTGTATTATACACTGAATCTCACCAGCTCACCAGATTGTGTCTAGTGAATTCAGCTTCACTAGAATTTTATCACACAGAGAGTTGGAGCTATTTGTGATGAAATAAAAGAAACTGCTCCCCTACAGTGATGCAAAAGCAATAATAATTTTAGGGGAAAAAAAGACAAAGTGAAAGGACTTATGAGAAACGTGGCTTTCATGTTGAGAAACTATCCACAATAGAACCGGTGGTTTATGATAGTTTAGAGTTCCACTGACAAGAATACATGAAATACTTCCAAATATAACTCCCTTCATTCCAAACCAAAAAAGAAGAACATTAAATTTCCCCCGTAAATAAGCCAAAATACCTCTACATAAATGCCTTTACTTCTAAGGTCTAAAATTCAGACGAGTTCTTGCCGAAAAGGAAATATAAGAACCCTCACATGCACATCAAACAGATACAGAGAAAGTATAGTACATGGACTGAATCACAGGGGCCCACAAACAGCAGTTATTCCCAGTGCAATAAAACAGGCAGACTAACTAATGGAACCACCCACACACCAAACATACTTTTTATCACACACCACTTTCACAAATAAGCATACACGCGCGCGCACACACACACACACACACACACACAATCTTTTTTGTCCCAGCCCACTCATTGCTCGTTAGCTGCATCAGGGTGGTTGTTTTTGCATTGCTGCCGTGACACAGCCTGGCTGCAGCTCGCCGTATCTGCTGAGAGTGCACCACTAAAAATACTCCACTTAACAAACTCTACTGATTACAGTTTGACTTTCTAACTGTCTCCTTCTCTCTCTCCTGCCTTTAATCAGCATGTAAACAAGCACAAGGTCATTTTCTTTCTTAAACGAAATAGGGGAGATAAGAGGAGCGTGGCGTAGTTAATCCTTTGGACACGCTGATGGAGGAGTTTGTCCTGGTGATGGTCGGGTGTTAATTATGCAAGAATGATTCTCTTCTAGTGGTTGTTCTCTCTCATGATGACTCATCAGTTTATCTGTTTCGTCTTTTGCTTTATTTTATATGTTTATTTTCCATGTTCCTTGGCTGTCTTTCATCTGCTCCTCCAACAATTCCCTCCTGGAAATGTCAGTCGTTCAGTCCCCTAAGTCCTAAGGGCTGCTTCCAGATCGCCTATGTTTGAGTGTGTGTTTGTGTGTGCATGTGTGTGCGCGCGTGCGTGTGTGTGTGTCACTGTGTAAAGAGCCTTTTAAAATCAGTACAAGGCTTATACTTGTCCACGTGTGATTAACTGCAGTGTTTGATTACTCTGCCAGAGTGATTTGCTGAACTCAGCAACATCATGTTTTCTTTACTCCTTGTTTTGTCTTTGAACAAATGCATGTAGATTGCCTGCCTGGTTTTGGCACATAAGGAGAAATTAAGGACAAGGCAGGAAAACCAGGGAAAGCAAAGGAGAAAAGAAAGGATTTAACGTAAAAGGCAGTTTGCTCCAACTCTAACTCCAAAAAGATTTTCAGCAAGATGAAACATCACGTTGTCTGAAACTAGAGTGAAATCTCTCAATGAACTTCTCAAACTAAAGACATGAGTTAATTAACTTTATCCACAGAATTTCTATTGACTTTTCAGTAAAATACATAAATAAAGAATCAGGCTCACATATTAATTTTTAGTTTGTTTTTGATTTCTTTCTTTCTAGCTGTTATTGCCAAACAGTCAGATCTTGATGCAACACAAACTTTGATGTTTAATTGGTTTAGAAGATGTCATATTCTAGTTTGCAGCTTAAGTAAGAGGCAGCGATCCAGTCTAAGTAAAAGACTAAAAGCATCATTTTTTGAGGTATGACAGCACCCAGGCCTCATTTCCATCCTTCTCCACTATTTGTCAGACTTCTCCTCTTCCCCAGTGAAGCAGCAATGTTAACAATGCTGTCCCCACATTTACCAGTTCTGCCTCATTACAGCTAAAGAAGCGGATAAATTAGTGCAGGAGAGCATGCACGGCCGAGTCCAACTCCACCTGTCAGAGAGGGAAAGATAGTGAATGTGTCGAAATGGAGGAAGGGTGTGAAAAAACTGCTCAGCCTTCAGCACGTATTAAAACAAAATCTTCCCATTAAGGAAGACTCATCGCTCCAGAACCATTACCTGAGGTCTATGATTCAGTATTTTAGAAACTATAGGGGAATCATATTTATGTCAATCATAGATTTCTATTACTAGATCTGTAATTTTCAGTCTGTCTATATACAGTATAACATGAGTTCTATAACCTGTTTAATTTTAATCTACTGTTTTATTATATGCATTTGTTAATAATACATTTATCTCATGGATAATCGTGTTTCCACTCTGATTTAGAAGAATAGAATTATATTTCACAAATCTTGCTTTATTTTGGAGGAAACTTGTGAACTGCTTTCTTTCTGACTGCTACTTTATACATAGACTCCTCTTTTGATGCAAGAAGAACAAGAAGTTGCATTTTTTTCAAGCTGAACAACCTGCGCCCTGACCTGTACTGCAATATACTGCGTGTTCAAGATCAAAGGGACAAATGGAGCTGGTTGTCACCATCCTCTGAACACCAAACTCTCCTGCCCAGCAGCTTTTAAAAATCACTATCTCTCCTGCTCATCTGTCCAGTGCCTCTGGCTTACCATCTTTATGGGCTGGTTAAGGGCGCTCTTACAATCACCTATGTTTGTGCCCTGTCCACATTTGCCTGTAAAATAGCCAGGCATTCCACAATGTCCACCCGCTTGCCTGCCAGGATTAACATTTTGCACTCTCCAAGGTTGAAAATCCCATCAGATGAAACCAAATTAATTTTGCACAATATTCAGGGCCACCGGCCACATAATAGGTAACAATACCAAGTGCATCCCTCGATTGTGATTCTATTCACTCCCTAATCAGCAGGATGGCTGCGTATGGTGCAGCAGCGTAGTAAATGCTTTCATCCCAGGGGGATAAGAAAAACAATGGCCCTTTTTAATTTCTTTTCTAAAGCGGGCAGCAGAAAGAAAATGATATAGACGTAATTGATGATGAGGAGAGTAAGGGGAGCCTTAGCAGAAGACTCATGCAGAAGACTCACGTCCAGTGGCCAGGCCTTTTTTTTTTTAGTTTGTGCTTTATAATGGTAACTGCTCAGGGGCACTGGAGGTTGACAAATCTGGCACAGAGGACAAATTGATCGGCAACAGAACACAATTTGTCCCTATAAAAGAATGGGTAAAGCCCTATGTGGCCTGAGTAATTAGTTTAAACTGTAACATTTCTGTCCAGGAGTGGACCTGTTGGAAAGGGGCTCAGCGCGTCTGCTGATAAGACACTTTAACACTCCAAATATACATGCAACACACTACTGGAATATTCAACATAAATCTATTACTACTGAATAATTTTTTTTGTTTTGATAAATGACAGTATGAGTATCCACATATGTGTATAACTTGTGTCTCTTGCTAAATTTCCTACTAACTTTCCAGTAAAAAGAAAAAAAAAGTAGTAATGACAAAATTACAGGAAACGCATCTCTTTTTTTTGTTATATTCAAACTCACTGCCCATGTAAGGTATGTGTGATTTTGGTAGGATGAAAAAACATCCGGTTGCTCATTCTCAGCATGCACTGAGACTCAGACAGAGACATACGGCTAGTGTATGGTGGGCACTTCTGTGGTGTGACGTGGGGAGAGAGTGTGTCAAAAACACGGATGCGCTGATCCATGGCCCCATGGCGGTGTGCTTAGTGACACATAATACTGGTATTGCACAATCTGCTCCTGACCCATTTTTGTGTGACACATACTGAAGTCAATTTTCTACACTTTTCATGCACAGAAGGAGAAAGAAATACAAGAAAATCAAGCATCTTTCGATCCACTTTGGCGGAAGTTGATACCTTAAAGCTTACCCTTTCATATTTGAAGTGAAACACTTCTGAATGAGTTTGTAACTGTTTTCATATCTTCTTCACTGTTGTGCTTGGTTGCCTTGTCAATACAGGAGGCTGATACTGCTGGTACTTTCACTCAGAAACCAAGAAATGAGGATTCTTCAGCTGAAAATTCTAAGCAAATAACAAGTGCTATGTAGGGGCCCGACCCCACCGTCCCATAGTTAATACATATATATTCTACAAGTTCACATACAGTAAAGGGAAAACAGCAGTGAGTGTATGCATAGTGCATAGTGAAATGAACAAGAAACAGAGATATTTTTTTTGCCTAGAAGTTTTTAATTGGCATTTGGGCTTCAGCCGCACCCAATTAGCAGGCTTGTTACATGTGAACACTAAGAGCTAATTGGCCTTATAGGTGAAAGGAGCACTGCCCTGAAAGGAGAGCACAAGACGCACTTGAAAATTCATAGCTCCAGTAGGACTATGTTGGAAGGCTATTTGGCAAAAAGTTGTAAATAACACTCTGCTCCTGCAAGTATTATTTATGCTTCCTTGCAGCCTTTATTGCCAGATGCATAACAAAGACAGAATCATGGCCGCTATAAGCTTTATGGGCAATCAGAGAAAAGTATTTGGTCATCAGCATTTTTTTCTGTAATCAACAATTTACCTGTCTACAAAAATTGCATTGATTAAAAAAAAAGAAAGTCTTGAACTATATTTTAGCAGTGTATAAATCTTCTAGGAGTCAATCAGATCTGAAGGGAAATATCCCAAATTTTGTTACCCTATTAAATGGCCGTTCTCAGTTGCATTAACTTCAATAGATATGACTAAGAGAAAGATGTCCAAATTACAAAGTTGACCACTGGCTTTCTTTGTATAACTGCATGTAAAATTTACACAGGCATTGCCTACCCAAAGCCTCTAAAAGACTCACTAATAATCTGTTGTCCTAACTTACTGCCTCAAGTAGACGTGAAGAGAAAGGTTTTGTGTGACAAATTAAACTTAAACTGCTACCTTTTCCAAAGACTAACTGGACGGTTTTGGTGACCAAACAAACCAAAGAAATAAAAACTGTAAAGCACTACAATTTGGCATCACCACCATAAGGTAATAACAGCCTGTTGAGACTGATGGTGGTGTAGGTGATCTCGTATAATTCATTGGCATAATAACAACTGGTAACAAAGAATTAATGGGATAATAACACTGGACTTATGTAAACATAATCATTCACAGGAATAGCCTAACCTGTCTACATTCAGTACTATCCTGCCTTATACTGAGGAATATGCCGCATGTAAATGTAAATGCAACAGCACAATGAGCTCACCAAGGGCAAGAGACTCAATCTCTGATTACATTTACTATACAAACTGTAACAGCAGGATCTGTTGCACAGGACATCAAGAGCTCATTATGCTCTTTACATGCAATTAGTCAAACAATATAAACAAAGATCCCTTTAGCCATAGATGACAGCGCCCGATTCCCCAGTGGCAACTGATGTACAGTGAACACTACAAAACTTTTTTTTGAAAAATGTAAAAGTCATCGTTAATCTTAATGTGATAGTGGTGATAGTGCTGATACTATGCAATATAATCTGTTCCTCCTGCCTGTTCACACTGTTACCTATAATCTTCTCATGCTGAAAAATGCAAAGAATGCAGTGGCATGAAACTATCTGGACTTTTCTTGTAAAATAAAAGAAATATGTTGTGTGGTAAGATAATAGCGCATTTAGGACAAGCATGCATTTTGTTATCTTTGTAAATATCCATTACCCCTTTAAATTAATAAACGGGCTTTTAAGTTTACAACACGTGTTGGGAAAGCCAGCCAAGTCTATAGTGTCCACTGCAGCAATCAGCTATAATAAAACAGTTATTGATAATATTTACTCAATCTTCTTCATGAATTATGCCTGAGACATTACCTAGTCAATGTTGTCTTTCTTTTTTCTTTTTCTTTCAGCTAATCATCCTTGAGCAAATCATAATGTAGCCAATAAAAGCAATAAAAGGAGAACTCAAGGACTCATTAAGAACTGGGAAGCTCTTGTGACCTGTGCGCTCTGTTCACTTGGGACTATTCACAGGTTCACAGATGCAGATGCCTAAAAGACTCAAATTATGCTCACAATGTTCTGGCTTCATTTTTTAATATTGTTTTTTAGTTTGCTTGCTGATTTTGTTTGTTGTGTGGTTTTTTTTAATCATGCAGAATTTTACAGAGAAGTATATTCACTTTTAGATCTAAATAAGGAAGCCAACCAAAGACTTGGCAATGCAGACTATACACTGCAAACTATACACATCTATAAAAATAGATTAACATAATTCATTAGATTCATGGCTGTCAGGTCACATTTCAAAATAACAATGCAGTGGTTCCTGTTGCAAGTGTCATTTAACTAAATTATAAGCTTCAATATCTATATTATTTGTCCCATATCCATCCCTGTGAGATAGAGAGTAAATTGACTGGTTCTTATATAGTGCTTTTCTACTCTATTAGAGCACTCAAAGTGCTTTACAACTACAACAGCCATTCACCCATTCATTCAAGTGCTTTTTTTTTTTGCCCAAGCACTGTTAATATAACATCCACAGTCACATTCTAATGGATTCGGGGTAACTCAGGGTTCAGTATTTTACTCAAAGACACTTTAACATGACATGCTGAGTAGACCATCAAGCCTCCGATCAGCAGATGACCCTGAGTCACAGCTACCCTAGAGCTTTTTTAAGCCACATGTCTCATATGAACAAATTTACATTTGGTTACCTGACAGTAACATAGCCACTACTGAAATGAACAATCATGTCTGTAGCACTGTGGTGAGACGCCACTAAAATGGCAGCATTATAGAACTGGGCATCTCAAACCATCAGGCCATGACAGTGACAATGAGGCTTGTCCAGAAGTGTCACCTCTCCCAGCCTCTGTCTGTCTTTGTTTCTCTTGCATTATTATTTCCACCATTGTCTCTTTCCCTATATCTCTCTCATTTTATGTGTCTCATACACACATGGGCACACACACACACACACATGCACAGAGAGAGAGGCAAAGACAGGGAGAAAGAGAGCGAGAGAGAGGAAAAGACAGAACGTCTTTATTAGTCCTCTGTATGCAGTCTGTGCTCAGCCTGAGATTGCAGGACTGACCCCTCACTGTGAGCTGCACAGGGGAAATGTTTACTCAAACCCCAAAGAACATGCCATTAACCTCTTTCTAGATAGAAGACAAACAATAATGTCCCTCCATGAGGGCAATAAAGACAGAACACCTATCCAGGACCATCATGACAATCATCTCATTATGAAGCTGCGGGAGGTGGTAAGGAGCCAGGGAGCCCGGTCTCCCAGGGATACTTTCTCTACAGTATACCAGTGTGTCTAACATTCAGTAAGGTATTTATGATATGCAGTCAAGCGCAAACAAATTGTTAACCCAACAGAGTTAAACCATTGCAAGCCTGACCCAAATGCTACAACTACCGCTTCCCCCTACTTGATAAACCATTCATTTTGCTTACTTTCTTCCACCTTTCCTTTTTGTGTCATCTCCTATAGTGTCTCTTTACCTCTTTATCTCCCTGGAGATTGAGAAGACAATCCGTGGGCTCTGATTAAAGCCCCAACCTGGGAGGACATTTTAGTGTTGAAAGTAAATGAGGGGGGGAGTCTTCTTCTTAGGAATACGCAAGCATAATTCAATCACACCTTGATAATTCCCCTGATGTGTGAGTCCAAGTCCCCTTGCACGCATCAAATAAAGAAAGACACCACAAGCTCACACTCATCCCAGATTGAGGGTCTCCTCCTGGGTAGGCTTAAGAGCCCACTACTGGGTACCGTTTACCTGTGTCGTTTGAAGAGCCCATTATTTTAATTGAAAAAGTTACCTGCCCGCCAAAGGCAAACAGTGAAAAAAAAATGTGAGGAGAATTAAAACAAAAACACCAGATGGTGATATACATGATAAAAATGATTGTTTATACTTACTGTTTGATTATATGTGATAATGAGAGTGGGATTCCTCAAGGCAATTATTGTCTGTGGCAGCCATATTGTGAGAGGACAAGAGAAGGACGGCACGGGCTGGTATGAAGAAGCGCTTATCAAATATCTCTGGCGGGGTGATTAGTGTAATAAGACACTGCAAGGTGAGATAGGCCACTCACACTCTTTTAGTATGTCTGTGCAAGTTTGTGTGTGTAAATAAGTGAAAGAGAATGGGTGTTAGAATGAGCAAGAAACAGAGCCTAAGAGGGAGTCTGAGAAAGTATGAGCGACTCCCTTCATCTGTTTTCCATATCTGTGTGTGTCTCTGTGTCTTAATGTATACTGTGTCCCCATGTGCCTTACTCTGGTGGTGTGTGTGTGTGATATAATTCCTATGTTAATGCAGGTTCCCATGCCAGGCTGGCTGCCCCAAGGGCTTTAGCCTATGACAGAGGGCAGATTGGGGGCACTTACCCCTGGCAGAGTCTTCTGTTCATGGAGGGCGCTCTGGGCCTTCAGTGCTGACTCTCTGGCACAGTATGTTAGAAAGGCACATCCTGCAGTATCAGGAGACAGGAGAAAGAAAAGCTTATTGCACACCACTGTTAATGTTTAATGAAAGGAAGGGGGGAATTAAGGTAACAGAGAATTTTCAGATTTAAAGTGCACATGTAATTGCAAGTCATGTTTTTTATTGTACTTAACTGTCTTAAGAGATCAAAACACAAACTAAAAGCTAAAATCATATGTCACTGTGGTGATTTAAACTTTTTCTGCATGTCAAACATTTAATTATATTGCTATATATTACATTAAATAATATTCATCTATGATTAAATGCATAAATTACAAAAGAAATCCATCTCATTCATCACTTAAAACACCCTAGAAGAGTTTGGTAGCGTATTTGTCTGTAGAGACCCAGTTTCATTCTTTTGCCCTTTTACAAATGTGCTGGTTCAGTACCCAACCACTAACAGCTTCCAGAGTGTGAGGGTTCAACTGAAAATAACATAGTGACCAGGTTATATCACCGACTTTGTCACTCTCGTCTCTCTCTTTGTCTGTGATATGGATGAACCAAAGCTGGAGTTCGATGAGTTTGTTTCACTAAGGGTGGAGTTGAGGTAGACACACAAGTACAGCAGAGAGCCAAGAGAGGACAAAATGGAGCGATCACTTCAGCTGTATGCAAACAAAATCTGGAGAGTCACCTTTCCTTGATTCTCTTCTTTGTTCTTGTGAATACTTTTCAGAGTTTTCAGTGTCGACTTTACAAATAGGAATGACAATTGTTTCATAGTACAGTACACCTCTGAAAGGAGAACACTTGACTTATATAAAGTCATTCAAGGTGAGCAGAAAAAATGGTTTGCACACAAAAAGTGAACAGAGATTTGTTACAAAAGGTAACTTAAATACAGAACAGCTTTTAATTGGATAAATCAACTGTAGTCGTGTTGTGAACAGGTGACACCAGCGTAGCGCCTAAGTTTCATTGTGTAAATGTTACAAATAATTAAAAAATTCGCAGGAGTAGTTTCATTGAATATATGGCAAAAATATGACACCTAATATAAGACTTACTGTGTTATTATATTAAAATAGAATTCATATATCCTGACAGTTAAAATGTAGCACTCTAAATTAAGCAGTTCTATATCCTTGGACTCATTAAATGCTGAGAAGATTAAAATGTTACTTTTTTATGTGACAACACCTTTAGATTAGATTTAGTGAACTTATGTCATCAATGTTTATGTCAATAGAATGTCTGCCACGTGGCTTGTGTTTTTTAGTGTTTTCATCTAATTCATCCATTATTGCCCCATTTTAATAATGACAAAGTACACTGGACTAAGCAAAACAAAACGGCAACATCGTTAATGTGCATGTGTAATGTGCAAAGTAAAAAAAACCAAATGCATAGAAGTAATGCTTTCTAATAATACATGACCACTTTCATAGCTACTGAAGCCCACAACAGTGTCCGTACATTTAAGGTGACAAGTGATTATAAAACTCTGACAATGAGCTGGAACTGTAACACATATTTGTGGATACTTTTGAGTCAGAAAATTCAGGAAAACAGAATATAAATAAATAGTAACTAGTAAGTAAGTCTCCTAAAAAATGTGACAGCTTTCATTAAAGGGTAAGTTGTTGCTCTGTTACGCGCTTGGCAGAGCTGACAATGGGTGACCCCCGTTCAGAAGAGGTTTTGCACTGTGCAGCATAATTTCTCATTACTACATGTCACACCTACTGCCAAGGATCCCCATGGGAGAAGACACACACATACACTCACACACACACACACCTACACATACAGATGATACCCGGCATGCCTAGCACCCATCATCCCCAAAAGCCAGAAACACACTCTGGCACCCAGCCAAGAGAGCTCCTTTTCACGACAACCTTCACCCACCTCCACAACTAGGTGGTTACTCAAGAGGAAAAATCACCTAAACGACACTGATGAAACAGCATGCCACACAGCAAAGCAGAAAAGTTTGGCAGCCTGGGGAAACACTCTTCATCCTTTATGACATTACAAAACTGTGGAACATGAGTTGAGGACTCCTGGGGGGAACGTCCTGGCAAAGGCTTATGGGACTTGCGGGCTCATGGTGATATTCTTCTATCGGTGCCATGCCATCTTTGACGTAGTTTTTAGTGCACATTTTTTCTGGAGAATGGCATAATTTTTATCTTGATGTTATATCCCCACAAATCAGTGAATCAGTGATGCAGCTGTAAAAATGTAAAACTAAAGTCTTTTAATGTCAACATTTTAACAGACATTTAATTTACTTATTGTTTAGCTTTGTGTGAAATAGTTTAACTCCACACTTTAGCATATGTTAATAACTAAGTAAATGTATACACGTGCTGTTATTAAATGCAATTTAATAGAAATGACTTTGTTATACTTTGGTTCCCAAAAAGTTGATTCTGTTCATCTGGAAGTAGCGTTTTTAGTGAGAGGAACATTTTGTCACTCATCCAAGTGGCTTCTTCAGTTTTGTACTTTGGCTGTTTTTTGTTATAAGATAGTATAAAAATCATTACAGTTTCTGGAAAATGTTTTTGGTTTACTTCACAACATTTATTTTGCAAAATATCTTTATAACACAGCATTGTTCACTTTATGTCTTTATTATCTTTCATAATGGTTATAATAAATTCATATATTAATTAAGGTGCAATATCAGAATGCTAAGACTGATTACATTAATATTAAATGTCTACACATTAATGCATCAGTGCATTAATATTGATCATATATTACTGAGTATCATTTGAGGCTTTCCCGCAGTATTAATACTTAATAAATATTACATAATATATATAGCAAAATAATGCATTTAAATCTAAATAACAATCGTATTAATGCTATTGTTTAAGTAATTGTGTAGTTATATTATATTGTTGTTGCTTTACTGAAATAAAATTTAAAATGTGGAACTTTACTAGTACACCTGTAGTAATGCTACTTTGTCATGCAGGTACCTTTAGAAAAAAATGCATTTGATACTGTTAGTTTAAATAACATATTAAAGTGGGCTTCTTATGCAGTGTAGCCTTTAATATCCATTCAAAATATGTATCTGTCTCAGCTTCCTGACAGCTGTTGAATATCTGCAAGACTTTGGGAAAGCTTTATACCCAACAATGTTGGCTCAGGGAACATCTGTAGCCCAAAGGATTCAGTGAGAGGGAAATCCAGTTGTGGAACAGATGAGCATTCTGCTTGGAGAACATGAATGATGGCATTTGAGAGGAGGTAACAATGATGCAACAGCTGGTAGCAGGTTAGGCCTGTCATCTTAAAAATCTAAAGTAGGTAATTGGCATGGGATTACATATAAATATCACCGCCCGTTGGTATTATATTCAATGATGTATAATGACTTGAAAAACAAACCACTTTTACTGAACATGCAGCAGAAGGCGCAAATTTATTACATATATGCAAAATATTACAAAAAACATCACATTTACACCAAATGAATACATGTTTAAGGTTTAAGGATTTGGCAGTAATGTATACTACATGTTATTAAAAAACAGATAAAGCACAATTGCTCTGTGCATCATGTTGGGGTATTTTTTGTCATGTTTAAGATGTTTCTGTTTTATCAAATACATCCACTAACATTTAAATTAACACATTAGAAGTTTGACTTAACTAAATAATGACCAGTGATTGGGAAAATACAGTAACTTACTGGGATTTAATGTGAAAAAGAAGATGAGAACATGTACAATGTTCAAAGATTAAGGGTACGAACTGGCGATAGTTCAGCAAAAGAACTTGTGACTTTCTGTGATGAGCAGGTTAAGTGGGGTGAAAATAATAGTTGGGTAATCAAACACAATTTACCACACTACATTTTCAGTTAGGGACAAAAGTTCAACCGATTGTATTTAAGGCAAATGGAAAAGTAAACCCTGAAAAGTGGTTCAAAGAGAAAGCAGAGAATATGAAATGAGTCTTTTCTTTTGCAAGGCACGTTTTGGGTAATTACTTAAAGAACTTTTCCCCCTGTAATGCTTTTTTCTAACAATTTGTTTTAAAATGGAAATTAGTATGTGTGAACAACTGCATGCATTGAGGCATAAGAGTGAATTGTGATTTTTTTTTTAAGGCATCAGGTACCTGTAATTGAAATAACTCCAGAACAAATTTGTATAAATTTTCAATTCATTAGCTGTGAATTTATGAATCATCAGCAATTTGCTCCTCACATATGTCTCATCCAGCAATGTTCATTAAACTGGAAAAAGAATGCAAATTAATTCCCAACAAGATCTCGGTGCAAAAAAATAAAATAAAATAATATAGTGAAACAACTGAATGCTGCCGAATGTGACAGCCTGACCCTCTGGTGAGTACTGAGACAAATATGATGTGAGGATTCATCCACTTCCTGTGTCTGTGTTAAACATACTGTTACCTGGAGAGCATTTTTCCATCTTTCCGTTGTTCCATCCATCTACATTCAGAGCTGGCTCTTCAGAGCCGTTAGCTGTCTGGTTCACACACAGCCCCTTTTCTAATGATCAAAGAGGTCATCTGTAGACTTAAGCTTTACCTGTCACTCAGCTTACACAAACTGTCTATCACTGTCCAACACTTGCTCTACAACACTCCTACTGTAGATAAAATCCCATACGTATATGGCTCTGTAACTCAGTGGCCATTACTAGAAGTCTGAAGGACTTAATTCACACAAAGCCACAAAACTGTCTCTGAGCTGAAAAGGATTTCTTGAACTCTAGGAGTATTGTGCAATTAGACATTACTGCCCCACTGTAGTTTACTTTTGGCATTTCAACGCCTAAAAAGCTTTTTTATGTCAATTTGGCAGGCTATTTATAGCCAATTTCACTGCATGGACCTACCGAGGAGAGGAAAATGGATGAGGATATTTAACAACTCTTTGTATCTCTTCTTCCTGGCTGTGTGGTGCACCTCAGAGTCTCTCCTCTCAGCATCAGAGACGGATTGATAAATAACGCTACTCAAGCAAAAGATTTGCCCCCCACTAACATTCAGCATGTCTGAACAATGCATGCATTCTGGCACTGACACTAAGTATTATGATAATGTAGTGCTCAGCGAAATGATGGATGTTAAACAGCACGACCTGGCTGCACTACACACTGGCGATCACCATGCCCGCAAATAGTGTCAAGTCATCCCACGCACTGTATACAGCTCCCTGACGACACACAAACTATCAAATCGGCATTAAAGGCAACAGTCTCTAGCAGCTATAAGGCTGGATATAATTATCTGTTAAGAGATGAAAAAAAAATGTTCTCTGAACAGACTAACCATTCGGTTACACTCTACCCAACTGTACAGGAAATCACAAAACAGAAAATTACCAGGATATTTAAGTCCCTGGAGATACCCTAAACGCTCAAAGTAAGAAAGCACATACCATCTGTTCAAATTGTTGCAGTGCAATCCACATGAATTAGTCATGAGCTAATCTGACATATTTTGATCAGTTCTTAAATCCATAATTATGGTGCAATTTTTTTGTCATGGGCCTCGAGCTGTGAAAAAAGGCAGTGCTGCAAATCATCCATTAGGCATGTTTTACTGATTGACGCCAACAGTTATATGCATCATATATCTGTAACAAGTCAAATCTTTCTCACCCACGAATTAGACATGAAGAGGAATTTCAAACTAAAAGTCAAATTAAATGTATTGCATATTGCAAAAATAATAATAATGTTTTCAGGTATCATGGAGGCAGAGTTTTTATAACATCCTCTGGTTCTCTGATACCGTGCTGTGAAAAATGTTTATCTTGTGGGAAAAAAAGAAAGTTGATTGAATTTCTGATGATGTTACAATATTGAGAGCCTTCCAGGCCTCTGACATAAAAGACTGCCAATATACATTGGCATGTTGTGCATTGTTGTGAACCAAACCTGTAAGCTGCTTATAAACCCCTGTGTAATATGCACGCAGCTGCCTTATTAGGCACAAGTAGGTGTTGCTTCAGCTTTGTAATACTTCTTGCAGTTTAAGTTTGTTGTTGTTAAACTGTATTTAATTCAATAAAAAAGGTGTTTGTTTGTTTTAATTTAGCTTAGCTGCACAGATTGGAACAGGGTGGTCACAATAATATCAACATGTCTCCACATTAAATAAATAAAGGAATTGTTGAATTATTAAATTAAATTCAATGCCCCAACTGCAGTCTTCAAAATGAACACAAAACAAAAATTGAATATTAAAACTATGCAGATAAAACTGTTGCATGAGTATTGTATTATGCCACATTAGCCTAAGCTCGATGTTCTCTAAAGTGGTAACTGAGTGCACATACTGTGCACTAAAGATTACAGCAAAATATTATATTGTATAGAGCCAAGTAAACGACTCAAGCTACAGTGTTGACAATGGTTACACAGCAACAACACTTATCTATATTGATTAATACCATCTATATCAGCAGACTATCAACAGGCATAAATAAAACTATCTATTGTGGACTGTAGTAGATAAAGATTACCTCAGGGATTTCTACTGGATAGCAGTGAGTCTGGGATTCATGTGAGTCTAACATCTACCAATTATTTCTCAAATGACATCCCAGATGAGTCCATACTTATAAACCTTACATACTAGACGTATTTTGGCCAGTCAGTGTTTTGGACAAATACATTATATTACAGAATTTGCACTGCTAGACCACCAAACTGCATTGCACTGTTTAGAGACCCTCGTTAAACCTGCATTCATTTATTTAGTTACTTATTTATCCGACACTGTCAGCAGTGAAAAACAAACCTGTGAACAGGATAAGACATATTATTTGACTTTAAGTTGATTTGAGACTCTTGGTATCACTTGATAACAGTTTTGTTGGTTTGTTTGTTTTGTTTTGTTTATAGATCTATGTAGCAGACTAAGAGCATTAGCTTTCATTTGATCTTATTTTTCTCTGAGCCTGATAAATGGGAACTTATTAGCGTTGCATTTTCAAAATGATTCTACTTAAAAAAAAAAAAACTTAAAAAAACAAAACAAAACTGCCCACTTCAGTCAAAATCAACATGAGGACAACAGCAACAGTGAAGCAAAACAGTAAATTTGAAACCCCCCCAAAAATAAAAGAGTCAATCATAAAATCTTTTACAGGGATCCACAGAGCTTACCGGAGCTGTAGAATAAGGTGATTATTCTTTGTGCATGTATTACTCCTTGCATGACTCCTAACTTGTTTTAAATGTTTTAAATACAGAAAAGATCAACTGGACATACTGTACAACAGTACATATAAAATATATAATAACAATGTGATGGTGTTTGGATCAATCGCATGTCACCTTTTATTTTGGCAGGTAAAAAATGGAATAATTGCAGTAAGACTGTCTTTCTTTCTTTCTTTCTATAATTTTAATTTCAAATGGTTGTTGTTGTTTTGGTTTTTTACCTATTTTTTATTTGATACATAACAATTAATTTATAATTCAATTCATTTAAAACATGTAACTTAATTTATGACAGACTTAAGTTAAACATGTCTTGTTCACTGTGTTGTTTATAGGACACTTTGTCTTGGAAAACTTGTAGCCCTTCTTTCAAAGTTAAGTAATTAATTTTACCTTCAGTTCTCCTACAAAAGCTTCCAGTGTCAGAATGATCAGTCTGTTTGTAGTTTACTCTTTTCTCCTTGAGTGACACAGCTGATTTTACACTATATCTACTTTGTTTTGTTAATGTCACTAATCCCATTTTCTCACTCTTGTACTTTCTTGCTTCAGTCTAGAGATGTCACACATTGGCACAGCAGGGCACATGAGCATGGTTTAGATGAGTGGCCAATAAGAAAAACTCATCCATATAATGCATTGGTAAAATCTTATTAAAAGTGCACGCCTGTGCTCCCAAAGTGACTTTGAATGTCACGCGGGATGAAGTGGGCATAATGCGAACATCAGAGTGGCCTTGGTGGAGGATGATTTGAACAGGCATACAGCTTTGGAACAGGATTATCCTTCCCGAGGCAACTATCCTCCAGAGTGTTGACATTCAGGGATGGTTGAGGACAGGCGTAAACAACACGGATATCAGAAATATTGTTTTAATCGATCATCAGGCTTCAAAGAGGAAAAACAGAAAGACAAGAAGCAGGTTGACCACCAGCAGCTGATGGCTGGAGAAACAGGTGGTGCATGGAGATCCTCAGGGCTGCACACACAAGAAAGTAATGGTGAGCCTTCGCTCATTTCTCCCACTAGAGCGCCTGACTAGTCTAATCAATAAGATCATGAACTACTGCCACTGAATTACATATCATACATAATTTGCCCGCCTGGTGAATTTTTTTTTTGAGAGTGAATTGCATGTGAATTCAGCACCAGTGGTGAATATGTGAATGTGTGTTATTTGCCTGTGTGCTGTCTCAGTGCAAGTGTCTGTCTGTGTGCACACGTGCATGTGTGTGCGTGTGTGTGTATGAGAAAGAGAGCAAAAGAAATAATTAAAGCAGAATCCAAAACTATATTATATATATATATATATATATATATATATATATATATATATATATACATATATATATATATATATATATGTATAAATTGTTTCTCAATACAGCGCTCTTTAACTTAAAGATAAACTGATTTCTGGTTATATTTATATAAGTAATACTAATCTGAAATACTACCAAATAAACTTAATAGTACGTAATATGAATAAAAATAACAATAATAGTAATAGTAGTAGCAGTAGTGCAAGTAGTCTCACAATAAAGATAAAAAGTTATATTTTTTTTTATTGTAGCTTCTTAAATAGATTACTAATTGAGAAAATAATGTATAATCAAAGACTTTAAATATGATAAAATTAAAATATATAATAATGATCAAAATTGAAATTTAAATAAAATGTTTTGAAATTGTTACAATCACATTAAGTTAATGACAGAATTTTATAGCAACAGTACAGGAAGGAATAAGTTGAACAAGACTTAAACTTTGAATTGTGGACTTAAAAAAGAAAAAAAAATCATTTAAGCTTGTCTAGAAATACAAAGCCGAATTGCACACTGGCATTCATTACTATCACTATAATTAGAACCGATCGATCCGTGATTATCCGTTACGTGTCTGACTAATTACTAAGTGTACACAGATCCCGCTCGTTTTGGACAATAAGGGTTCGGGGGTGAAAAGAGCAAGCGAGAATGCAATGTGTGCTGGAGCTGAGCCTCTACTATCATCCTGCTTTGTACTTCCTGACTGCAACCCGCCCACGGAGCCCCGTTACAATACAGCTGCCATGTAAGTAGTATTTTCCACAGCTAATGACGTCCGAAAAGTAGAAAACATATCAGCCCGCTGAAAGGTCAAAGCAGCTTGTCAGCACCACGTTAATCGCCGATTTTGATTGTCTGATAATGGCTTACATTTTCAGCTTCCCAGAAAGTATTTACTTCTCGCTGATAAAATACAGCAAATGTGATGGATTTTTTTAAAATGGAATTTATGCGGCTGCACAGCTGCCTGTCCCGTGTCCCGCCCCCTTAACTGGCCTTAACGGGGATGCTGAGCACATGATAGTAAATGTAAACACACAAAGGCATTTTCAGCTGTAGTATTCACGTGGATTGTCTGGTAGCGGTAACAATTAACCCTGCACTTCCAAGCCGTTCACTTCCACGTGTTCCCCCTCTCACGCCTCATACGTATTTGTGTGTGTGCCTCTGTGTGTGCGTGTGTGCTTGCGAAGCCACTACGGGGCTCCCACACTGTCCCAAACATCTGCAAATTAACACACTTTTCATGCCCTGTGCCCCAGAACTGAGCCGGGACGTTCTTTGTCACTACTTTGCGTAAGCCTTTTCTCAATCCCTAAAGCATCATAAAAGTAGTCAAAACAACCAACCTTTATGCATTCCCGTAAACCTGTCTTTCAGAACAGTGAGTTCGTATATCTTTCCGAATTCCTCAAACAGGGGTTTCAGGTCTTTTTCCTCCAGGTTTCTGGGAATCTGCCCGATGAAAAGCTTGATGGCGTCGTGGTCCTTCATTGGAATGGTGTTCTGGCCGATGGTAAGCCCGTTCATCCTGCCGGCGCTGTTCGTGGTGCTGAATCCATTCTCTTGCTGCACTCCGTTTGCAGTGACTGTAGCCATCTTTCCTCAATGGGCCGGCGGGCTGCTCTCTCTCTCTCTCTCTCTCTCGCTCTCTCTCTCTCTCTCTCTCTCTCGCCTTCTCCCTCTCTCTGTGTAGTCAACTGCACATTGCACACTCCCCCCCTCCGTTATATCTTCCTGTCTCCCCACTCCTCCTCCGGTTCTCCCTCCCTACCCTCTCCTGTCCTTCCTTTACAGGCTAAGCCGCTTTGTTTGGAATCAGTATTATTTATTTTTATTATTCTTTATGTGTTTTTATTTTTTCCAGCCCCCCCCCACACACACACACACACTCCATCACCACCGCCACCCCCAAGCTGCCACTCTGTCCCGTGACGTCAGCTCGTACTCTTATGAATACACCACGCCCACCATCTGATTTGCATAATGAGTTCGACCAAGGCGAATGGGAGAGCAGGCTGACTAAGGACCCCACAGGGCAGAGTAAGAACTCAAACATTTGGGTAGAGTGTAAAGGTTGGGACATTTAAATGATGCAAATTCAACATTAGTGCTTCTTCCCCAGCTTATCTGCGGTGGTTTAAGTTTGCCTCAGAGAGCAAAATTTGATGCTCCTTTTGGTGGAAAAATATTGACCTGATTTTCAACTAGTTTTAGTTCATCTCTAGTTCGTAATTTATTAATAATAGAAATCAATCAAAATCTAAATTGCTTTTAATGACTTAAATGTTAAGAGAACCAACCCTGCATTTTTGTATTTTGTATAAATGAAGATTCACGATAGGTAGGCGGTGTTACTAAAAATGCTGTCCTCATAACCCTTCTTTGGTGTGGTGAACATATTTGCCCATGTTATCTATCCCCTGAGGTAAATAATGTGATTTACCTGGTATACTGGGGTAAAAAAAAAAGTCTCTATGAAATGTATAGAAAGGAAAGCAGGAGAGTTGTATGTCTTAGGACCAGTATTGAAAAACAGTCTTATGAACCCTTGTAGAAATGATCTTTACACCAGCAGTTCTCACTCCTGGACCTCAGGAGACAGGTCCCTGTTGATTTTCATTCTAACCATCTAACAAGGACTATTGTATGCCTGGGACACCCGGTGAATTCTACTGGTGGAGCAGAAAACCAACACAGGTGGGATACATAAAAGCGCATATCTATGCTTTGGTCTACTAGTCTACTGATCAATATGTATTGGTAGAGTTCTTTAAATAGAAGTACCAATGACTGCATGTTTTAATACGCAATACAGTCATAAGTCTACAATCATGCAGAAATCTGAAAAACTTAGTGCAAGGTCATCTAACTTAGAATGACCCTGGAGGCTTTGAGATTTTATCCAGATGAAGAATTACATTTAGTATAGTGTTCAAGGACACTTCAGTATTTTTTTTCTAAGACAAATTCTGTCAAGATATCACTCTCTTAATTAAAAAAAAGGACCTATAAAATATTGAAAATTTAGATTACTATTCCAATTCTGGCATCGCAAATTATGCTCCAAGTCTTCATATGCGTTTTGACATTTTGGCTTGTTTGTTTGTTTTTGTTTTTTTAAACTGTTTTCTTCAAAATAGCAGTAGATACTCTGCAAGCTCACTAGATAATTTCAGATTCTTGGCATATTTATCTTTGATTTGAAACTATAGCTGATTTAATAAAAAGGTGATTCTGAAAGAAACTAGTAGCTTTCCAGGTGTTAGAATCATCTGCAATGTCTGTGGCAAACTAAAAAGTTTGCCACAACCTTCGTGGTACAACAGTTTTAATAAAATAAAACACATTTTTCTTTCTCACTGAGATAAAGGCAAGGGGGTAGCGAGAAAAAGGTGAAGAGAATAAAATAGTGTTTGAAATAATGTTAGCTGAAACCTCTGGATTTAGAGCCGCTGTCTGTCACTGTCCATGGTGCTGAGCCAGTGCTGCCATTCATAGACCGTGAAATAGATTGGAGCTACAGTTTTAACAGTACGTTTGCACTACAAATTCTCCATACATTCTATCTAAGTCCTATGAACCTTTACGAACCTTTCAGGCCTTTTCACGATGCAGAGAATGATGCAGGGAATGATGCATTCAGCGCCACTATCCATACAAGAGCCTTCCTCTTCATGCAAATAAGCATGTGCACGAGCAGTGTTTCATAACTTGCCATGTATTTTGTACAGTGAAACCTATAATTGATGCACATGTGAATATGAAATTCACGCAAGGCCAGTCAAGACCATACTGATATAGATAATTATGCTTAATTATGCAAACTGGCATTTATGTAGATCGTGCCATGCATCAATCGTTGACTGTATCTGATAAGTTCAAGAGGTGAAGTTCTATACGTGACCCTGGCCTCTGTTCCTTTTGTTAAATTCTGGGAAGAAAAAAACAGTCATTTGGGACCAATATAAAATCTCTGAAAACTGCATGTTTACTGAAGTGTATTCACCAGACATGCTTAACCTCTGTAAGGTCAGAATTAATTGGGTACTAAAAATATGTCGTTAAATAATAAAGATTTCTTTGTACTGCTGCTTCTGCTAATTAGTACAATAAAGGATCTTCACAAAATTTAACATTTACATTGCCGTATCTATCTATCTATCTATCTATCTATCTATCTATCTATCTATCTATCTTTACATAGATTAAAAACAATATTGTAGAGAAAATGAAGAAAAATCTCCCATGACTCAGCAAATGAACTGACCAGTTACTTTCTCTCTGATACTGATGCAAATTTGACATTTAAATGCCTTTTCAGTGAGTTGCTTAGTGTTTGTGGTACTAGAGGAACAGTGTTATCTATCAAAAATAGAAAACAAGGTGGTCACCCCTTTAAATAAGTCATATTACAGCATGATAAGAGCATATATTTGCAGGGGGTCATCCCAGTGGGAAGTGCCACAACGTAGCCAGTGAACTTTTTTGGTCACTAGGTGGTAGAGAAGTCAGCTTTGATGGATTATGTGCTGTTTTTTTGTGTGTGTGTGTTTGTTCAGCCCTGATGTCTGTCAGAGTGAGTGGTCTTTAGGGATAGTGGTATTCCGAGAGCAACACTAACATCTGGTACTGCATTGTCTTTGTTATGGATACTTATTTATTTTCTATTTAATTGCATCTTTTTAGACAATCTAAAAAATCATGCAGTTTTTCTCTCTTTTTTTTCTGCTGTGAATGGGGATCAAAACACAATGGGTCTCCCTTGTCAGTACCATCAGGACCATTGTTTCCCAGAAAGACAGAGCTAATTTAGCTTCAGTGCTTCTTATTGGCTTTGTGATTTTTGTTTCCTTGTTTTTGTCATTTCTCTGCGGGATAGTTTGCCTGCACAGCTGTGGAGACTTGGAAACTGCCTGGCAGGAGGAAATGCAGGTACTGTATGATCTCTTCAATTATGCCTGTGTGTAAGCATCCTCTTTGTTTGACGACAGGCAAGCATATCAGAAAGGTTGACAGGGTTCTTCTTCTTGTCTGTGCCAAGCTCAGCACCTGGATGGTTGCACAGGGCACCTCTCTCGATTGCTCTTCTTTCAGACAAAAGAGCAGTCAGAATAGTTCCAGCTGTGTTTGTGAAGTGGGGATGAACGACGCAGACACAAAGTAATCCCTCAAGGATCTTGCACTCCAAGAAACACTTTTCACTCAAATTATTTTCTTATTATTCCTGGATGGAAACTGCATTTTCCATTAAAAATGAGCGAGGATTTTTTTCCCCCTCACCAGGCTAGCAAGAATTGGAATCAAGGGGGGTGTGAACATTGCAAACGTGTCAGCAAAATCATTTCCAGACTAATGCAAAAAATATTTACCCAGAGTATTTCACACAGTACAACTGCTATTTTCCAGACAAGAGTGAATGCCATTTCTTTTTATTACCCAAATTATTCACACCACTGTCAAGGTGACTTGTTGGAATGTCACTGGCACACCACTTGAAACAGCTACCAAAAATATAGTCCCTTGAAGGAGCCAAATCAGTGACATAAGTCATGCATTGTATATAACAGCTTGGTGTCATGCAATATTCCTTTATACTGCGTGTTCATTATCCCATTAAACTGGATATATGGAGTGGCCCAGGTGGAACGTAGTCATGCATGAACATTTTTCACTGTCTGTTTTGTAGAGTGAGTCCAAAAGGAGAGCAACCATTGATATTCATGGCACAGCCAGTATGAGGTGTGGCAGTATTTTTTTGTGTGTGTGAATCTGTGAGTGTATATGGTAATACCAGAGCAGCCTCAAACCTCAACTGCAGTCGGGGTGGTGGGTGGGTGGGGGGGATTCACTGTTCCCCCCACACAGGCTCTGCAAGATAAAGAACCACTCACTCAGAAGCCATAATTTTCTCTTAAAACACAATTTCTTGCCAGTTCATTTGCTTCTGTGCTGCAGGGAAAATGCCGAAGTGATTGTTGGTCTAGCCTGAACAATGTTTTTGCTAAATTAAGTTTTGCCCATTTTTATTTTGAAAAGGTGAATTACATGTCTATTTTCCATTTATGGGTGGTGTTTCATCTGTGCTGCTGTTGATGTAGTGTGGAATGATAAGCAGGCATCTTGCTGCATGTTTAAGTTCACTAGTGACGCAAGGTAGGAAATAAATGAGAGAAAAACAAGAAAGAGGTCAGGGAGACCACTGTGAGTCATCTTCTTTCTGGCAGCTAATGAATCCACAATGCTGTGTGCAGGCCTCCCCTGAGTACAGTCACATGGATTTCACTTCCATTGCTATTGCATGTAAATGCAGCATTTTGCTTTTTGTTAGGCATTCACAGTGAATCACTATGTATGTTATGTGTGGATCGTGAGTTTACCTGTTCTCCCAGACTAGATGAAAAGTTTTGCCAGATACAGACTTGAGGTCATTGAGGTCATCTTACAATCTTTAACTATGTTTGATTTGCCAGTCTGTCCTAAAACTGTGATTCAACTATGCAACTCCATCCATCCATCCATCCATCTTCTTCCGCTTTATCCGGGGCCGGGTCGCGGGGACAGCAGCCTAAGCAGAGAAGCCCAGATCTCCCTCTCCCCTGCCACCTCCTCCAACTTATCCGGGGGAACACCAAGGTGTTCCCAGGCCAGCCGAGAGATATAATCTCTCCAGTGTGTCCTGGGTCTGCCGCGGGGCCTCCTCCCAGTGGGACATGCCCGGAACACCTCACCCAGGAGGCGCCCAGGAGGCATCCTCGTCAGATGCCCGAACCATCTCAGCTGGCTCCTTTCGATGTGAAGGAGCAGCGGCTCTACTCTGAGCCCCTCCCGGATGGCTGAACTTCTCACCCTATCTCTAAGGGAGAGGCCAGCCACCCTTCAGAGGAAGCTCATTTCCACCGCTTGTATCCGCGATCTCGTTCTTTCGGTCACTACCCAGGAGCTCATGGCCATAGGTGAGGGTAGGGACGTAGATCGACCAGTAAATTGAGAGCTATGCAACTCAGTGGTGTTAATATGCTGGCAGTGTGGTTTGTGAGACTGTGCCTACATGCACACTCACCCTCTCCTCTCACTCCCCTTCCCTCAGGCTGTTGTTGCAAAACTGATGTCACTTATCTGTCAAGCTAGATATTCCTGATATGGATTTTAAAAAAAAAGTACCTAAGGCTGTTTGAGCACAATATCTGTAACAGAAGTTCATACAACTTTCAGAGTTAGTGTGTTTATAATGGCATTTAAACAAAAAAATGTTTTTTTCATTCATCTCTAAAAGAAAACTTCAGTGGAAATTGTGATAATGTGTTAGATGTTTATTATATCATTGTAGTCTGTCTTTTTGATGTAAAATGTATCAAAGCCATTTTCAAAGCCATGCAGAGCTGGGACTGTTTCATGGCCTTACTTGGTAAGTTGACTCAGTTGTTTTATCTTTAAAAAAAATTAAACACAGTGCACCAAAAAAGAAAGAAAGAAAAAAAAATTGCTTGCGACTACAGAAAGGAATACATGTTTCAGTATCCAGGAGACAGTTGTAGTACCATTACATTGCACTTACCAGACAAAGGCTGTACTTTAGCAGAATTAGAGTGGAGGAGATGATATTAGGTAATGATGGAATCTGTTTGACACAAGACTCCAGATATCGCTAAGATTTCAGTTTTTGGTATTCAAGCTACCCCCATGGTCCCTCAGCAGAGAAGACTTTTAAACAAGACAATAAACAATAATAGTTAGAACCTGGAAAATCAAAAAGAACTTGTTTTAAATTATAACCAACGTTATAAAAGAGAACAGTGTCGTAGATAGCTCTGTCGTGAGACCAACACCGCTCCTGTGGAATAGCACGAGACAGCTACCCTGGCTCTCACCAAAGGTAACAAAATCTGCTCACTAATTAAAACAGTATATCTCATTTGCTTAATGCTTAATCGGCACAGAAATCAGAAAGTGTAAACACAACATGTTGTGGTTTTACAGGGGCTATGCATCAGGCTATTTTTTCCCAACTACGATTTGTCATGTTTTCCATTAACAAACGAGTAACTGCATGTTAATTAGCAAGTTTTATAAGGCTTGCTGAGAGAGTTTACCTTCAGAAAGAGCCAGGCTATTTTTTTTTCCCTTAGTAGTCTTTGTGCAAACTTAAGGAAAGAGGGTGCCAGCTCCAGCTACATATACAAACATTAAAGTGGTCTTCTCTATTAAGTCTCAGCAAGTAAGAAATGAACATGTACTCAGAAATGTTGCTTTCCTTGTCTAGTGTTTCATGAATGTGGACATGTGCTTGTTAATAATTCATAGACTAGAATAATTCCAAATATATTGAGTGGTCCCGGTAATCATGCTAAGAATGACCTTTACTTGACTAAGTAGACACCTGAAGATTAAAAATGTCTCTCTCTTATTGACAAGGCAAAGACAACATAATGACTACAGACTATAAAAGTTATTGTTATTTCACCAGCTTGCAAAGAGAAGACTTTTCAAAGCTGTAGTCATAAGTGCCTTTAAAATAAACACCCCTCTGTGCTTGTCATTACCAACAATAACATCAGCACAATGTCATCAGTGTCTGAAAACATCAGAGCGAAATTGCTGTTTCAATTTGCAGTAGGATGCATTGACAGATGTTTTTGTATATATAAAATAAGAGTGTTGATGTGCTGCAGTGTCCTTGGATTTCGAATCAACTTTTTCTTTAATACCTAGCTCGGGAAGGGCCACTTGGAGCATGGACGCCATTAACATTATGGAAATTACTGGTAGTCATCTGTTCATAATCATCATGACACAATAAAAATAATAATAATTGTGAGAAAGCACAACTGAATGATTAGTTTAGTAAAATGCCATTAAAGGGCCTGTCCTCACACTTCAATGGCAAAAATATACAATTCGCACTAACAATAATATTATTATTAATAAATGTAGACTGCAAGCAAATGCAATTTAGTATGAAGTTCCATTGGAGGTTCGTTGCAGAGACATCTATAAGTCACAGAGATTAACACATCATACTTTATGTATAACTGAAAGAAAGAAAGAAAGAAAGAAAGAAAGAAAGAAAGAAAGAAAGAAAGAAAGAAAGAGAAAAAAATCTGTTTTAGAGAACAGAATGCAAAATTCTCAAAATATTTGTTTGCCAAGAAATAAATAAGATTACGCTAAATACCGGACAGAAATGACAGAGGTATACTCTCCCTTACAGCTGGGTGAGGTACTCGCTCCTCTGAGGTCACCCACATTTGTTAGGTAGTTTTGCTATCAGTGATGATGAGACCAGTGTGCAGCTGGTAAGTTGGACTATTGTGCTTAGTCAGTGGTTGTGCACATAACAAAGTCAGTACAAAGTCATCATAAAAGTAAAGCCGCACATACTTTATTACATGCTGGTATACACGTATACCAGCATGTAATAAGGTAGAAATACAACAGTTATTCATATTTAAATTTTGATGTTTTCCATAAAAAAGTGAAAAAACAACCACATATTTTAATTGAAACTACATCAAAGTTACATAACACATAACCCACATCTGTGGACAGACTATGCAATAACACAACATGTCTATATGTGTATTTTTTGTTGTCATCTTATATAACAAAGTTATTTTTTAATTAGTTTGTAGTCTTTTTTCTTTATGGTTGACCGGCATCTCTTTGGTTTCATCTTGTATATCTGCACCTCTGCTCTTACCACCCCCATTCACCTCTCTGGCTCTACCCGAGTCTCAGTACCTCTAATACATTTGCAACCAACCCTCACTGCATGGCATCATGCCCTTTAATTCCCACAGAGTTACCCATGCAGACATGCAAATTCAAGTCAACCCTACATTTCTTGGACTCAGACGAGGACCTTCACATTGTGTGACTCGACAGAAAGAGCACAGGGGAGTTTACACAGCAGTCATCCATTCTCAAGTTCATTTCTGCACCTTGCACCAATAGTCTGCACTCCTTTTCCATCACATGTGGCAGATGTGGAAACTTGTTAGCTGTTTTAGCTTATATTAGCAAAAATAATTGTATTCCTGTTATATGCAGTATCGAGAGTTTGATCAAAGTGGTTAGCTGTTTTTTTTCTGCTGTAGGCTTTTTCAACAGCTTGAGGTGAGCTGGAGCGCCCTTGGCAGCACGAGAAACACACATTTTTAATGGGCGTCTTTATGTCACCGCAGAGCTGCCATCACAGTCTATTTTTATTTTGGTTGAGGCCCGGCAGGATCAACGGTGTGGCATTTGAAGCTCTTGCCGCTGACTCACAAACAGTGTTGCTTCAGAGAGCCTACACAACTAGTTCACAAGCTGTTATGTCGCACATGTTGCCTTCCATCATGCTGCTTTGGAGAGACTGAAATAAAGTAACACTTTCCCTACTAAATCTATTTTTCATTAGCTTTTAGCACTGTGTTGTGCAAGCTGTTTGATTTCGGCAGCACTGCCTTTAGAGCTTTGGCTCAACACATCAAAACTCCTACATCTCCTCACAACTCCTAAAACCGTCGGAGGTTCCTTTCTGGTATTTTAGTCCAGAAATGGGAAACATAGTGTATACACAAGCAAGCACATATGCCAAAGAGACAGTTTGATAAGGAATGTGCATTTTTTAGTTTACAGTTTAAAAAAGAATAGACAAAATTTTGCGCTGTGTTTTCTGTAAAAGGTAGAGAGACATTAGAAAATGATTAATAGTAATAACATAAAGGAAAACAATATTCTTTCAGTATTTTCTGCACCTGTAACTGTCCTTGCTCCTTTGCTTGTGCTGAATCCCTTTCAATGCGGTACATATATTGGAGGCACAGTTTTCATTTGAGTGTGTGTCCATACATGTGTGAGTCTCTATATGATTCACACAGCAGCTTGAGTATGTGGCAGAACAGAAGCCCTCCTCTCTTAAGATGTCTGAGGACCTCAGGGGCTCAATATAATATTGTTGTTTTCTACTTATTTTCTAAGAATGTTTCATTCCCAGTAGTATGTTTCCATCCAATATAATGCTGTTTATTGTGCTGGGAGGACAGGATATGTTTGTTTTGCCATCTAAAGGATGTTTTTTTGTGTCTCCAAGCACTCAAGGTTGTACATTGAACAACTCATAAGTGCGCTGGCAAAGAGTACAAATAATGGTCCAACTGCGAGATGTTTCAGCTAGTAAACTTTTTATATATGTTGCTCTTTATGAAACATTTTCATAAATGTTTTCTTTAATATGCTGCAACCCAGATGAAGACTGCCCTGGAGAATTATAGTGGTTTATTATATAACTCTATTTGCTATACTGTGTTTCTGAATTACTTATTGTTTTTTTTGTTTTTTTTACTTCTCATCTTGAAGCAATTTGCTTCAGCGGAATATTAGAGACAAATTGTTCCATGGAGTGCTCCATAAACGAATCAGTTAATGTTAACCTTAGGCTAAAACTACATTACAAATAACATTTATTTACAATTATGTTTCTTGAATGGATACAGTTAACAGCTGATATTCATTAATCTGTAAACAAGTTGATTTGTACTCTGTAATCTGTAGTAGTTTGCATTTGCAATTCATTTTGAATAGATATATTTTTTCCTTAATTTATGTCATCCATTCATACGGGAGTTTTCCCTTTTCTTTGCCTGCATTTCTGAGCCTATGAAACTGCAATAATGTTCAGTAAATATCCAAACCAAAATGGGTGCAGGTAAGGACGGTGGTTGTGGATCATTCGTGGTTTGTGCAATATGTAGAAGATAGAAGTATCAGTGTGATTTGTAATGCTCTATGCTATGAAAAATACTATTACAGCATCATAATAATGAAATCTATGGGATGGAGTTGTATTAGATAACTTAAGAAAAAGAAAATGTTTCAGGTAACCCTTTTTATTTTTTATTGCTATTTAGTTAAGTTTTTGCATAGTGATTTCAAAGGTATTAGGTAACTCCGTCAGCCAGAGAACAAGATTGAATCCATTGTTCTCCTCTGATGGATCATTTGCAACAATCCAGAGATAAATCTGCTTTCTATTTTTGGGCTCTGACAGCCTCTACCTGTATCCAGCCGCCTGCTAGCCCCCACCCAGACAGTGACTGGCCTAATGTCTGGTCGCAGTGGCTTCCTTGAAGCGCTCCTGCAAGTTAATAAATTCTGGGCCATCTGTTTCCATACAGCCCCTTTCCATTACCAGGTCCCCCCCTCCTTGGACTTCTATCTAATTAACTTTCCTCTCTCTGCTTCTCTTTGTGCCCACATTCGAACTGGGGAAAGAGAAGCAAGGAGAGCGAGGACAGCGAGAGCAAAAGAGGGGAAAGGTAAATTTGTTTAACCTGATGTTTTCAGGCAAAGTAAACAGTGTGGTAACCTAGTTAGCTGCAGTGCTTTTTTGTATGATTTAACAATGATGTTATTAATAACCATGTGAGTCTGAAGGGTACTTAACCATGCAATAAAGAGATGGGGCACTGAGTGCCACTGTTCTGCCTTCGCTTTGGAGAGGAACACTAATTGCTAGTCGGGGAATCTAATGAAAACCCTCCAAACAAATAACAAAGCAGACAGTGAAGAGTGTATGAAGTAGAACAAAGGGAGGAGAGCAATGCAAGAGAGAATATATGAAATAATTATAATAATAATAAAAACTATTGCTATAGCTATTAAAAGCAGTAAATGCGTGTCTGTGAAGAAATAATAATTCAAAGTCACAAGGAGAAACAATAAATATGCCAGTTGCAGATTGCAAAAAGGTATTAGAAATCAGGAAAATACATATTTATAGTAAGAATAAGGCAGGTACAAACAAATTAAATAAAAAGCCGTTTTTGAAACATGTTTTAGGAAGAGATTTAAAAGCTGACACAAAGGTCATTATCATTTGGATGGGTTTTTCTTTATCAGATAGAAATGAGCAACATGGTTTGTTCACAGATTTTGTGTCCCTTCTTTTGGATCAGTGCTGTTCTTGAGAACTGAAATGGCTGCAGAAAGAAAAACAGCTCTCTGACACTGAAAAGACTAGCAATGCCCACAGCATATAACGCTTTTAACTACTTTTTGCTCTCACAATCTAACTGAAAGCATCAACCATCAAAGCCATTAGGGTGCCAGAGTGCCCCTGTGGTTTTGCCATTAGCCCATAATATATTGGCAACAACATGCCACAATGGCACTACAGTATCATCATACATGCACTGAGGAAAAATATGGCACATAAATTGCATAGCCAAAAGAGCACAATGCTCCACACAAGGATAGGAATTCCTATTGTGGAGGAAATGTAAGTTATGTGTCTACATTAGGCTGTAATGTTTTTGGAAAAGATGATGCTACTTTTTTATGGTGAGGCTGTTGACTATTCATGAAAATCATGAAGGTGGCTGTAGGAGATTAGATGCCTGCTGTTGCAAGAAACCCACCAACCCACCAACTAGTAATTTTCAGATTTCTACCTGAGCTGTCGGTTTATATTGTTCTTTATAGGAGGTGCCAGCTGTGTGACCCCAAGGCTCACACTATCTATTCAGACTACAATAAGGATGCATGATTGCTAGCATGAAAATAAGGCTGCTTTTTAAAGATACAAGGTTGTTACCCACTGGCAGCGATATTTCTGACATGTGTTTCAGGCATTTCTTCATTTGCATGAATCCTATGCATATTGCATCACTCGACCTGTTGGCTATGGGAACTGTCATCATTGGTTGCAGGCAATAAGAGTAAGTTACTGCTGCATGTAACCACCATGCCACCCTGCTTTGGCCATAATTCATTGGCCTATGATGGCTGTCTTCTCACATGGGAGTCATTATGATCCAAGGATCAGATAACCTCTACCAATGCAATGTGAACTAAAACCTGGCATATGCCAATAATTTCCTTTTCAAATGGTAATTTCAGGGGAATTTCTTATATGCAGAGGGAAACATGTGGACTTCCTACTTATAAAATGTGAGTAAGAGGAGGCTCCATAGGAAATTTGCATGAGAGTGACCTGGATGGTTTACACCTCTAAGGAGCTTGTCCAGAGGGCATGTCCCTCATTACAGCTGTTTGAGGAGAGGTCTCGTTTTGCCAGCACGCACTCCTCTGCATGCTCTACCTACAGCAGGTCAGGGAGGGAGGGAGAAGTCTCTGACATGACCTCCAGTGAAGTGAGCATGTCGGGGACCGCTGGAGATTGGGGGTGGAACCAATGCTAGAGAGGGAGAAACACATGCCTCTCAATCAGCCATGAAATGCAACCTGGCACCAACTGGACTGGGCCTGCAGGGAGTCTCAACAGACCCAAGCCTGCTGAACAACAGGGGAAAAGAAACGGGTAGAGGCTGAGGATTGCAAGGGAGGGGGTGCTGTTGGGTGCGAGGTCATTGTACCTCATAGGGTGTTTTATTAATGTAATTAAACACGGCCGAGCTCTCTGGCCCTGCATCATAGCTGACCTCCAGAGAAGAAGAAGAGAGGGAGGATTGACAGGAAAGGGAGGGTGGAGGAGGAAGCCGAATAGAAAGGGAGTTTGCAGGAGAGAGAGGGGGGATAACAAGGACATGAGATTGGCAAGATAAGGCAAGATGAAACAAGAGAGGACAGAGCTAAGCAATAGGGATAAAAAGAGATAGATGCAACATGATGCATGAGTGGGAGGGGAAAATGTGAATTTAGTTGGAGAATTAGTACATGGGACAAGGCAACTGAGCCATGGAAGAGTCACAGCCAGGGCATGTGAGGAAAGGGAGGTCAACATCAGGGCAAACAAAGGCCTCTGGGCCCAGTACGAAATGTGAGGAATGTCATGTAATCATATTAGACACACTTCACCGCTCTGTCTAAACACAGAGCTGTGCTCTCTCATAGGATAATGATAATGTTTTACACAATATTATTTCACCACACACACATTCTCTCACACACGTGCACAGACGCACACACACAGACTCTCACACACACGCACAGACACACACGCACAGACACACACACATACAGTTTCATTTATCAATTTCAGAAAAAATTGTTTTATTTTTCTTCTTCCACAACAATAATAAATAGAATCTTTCAGTACTCATTCGATTTGTCTCTAAAAACATTCAAAGAGGTCAAAAGCAGAACCGGGCGCAGACAAAGTAATAAATTCATAATGGAGCCTCTGTCACATCTTTCAGTCAAGATGGTTTTCAGAATATCTTGCAGGATATTTGAAAAAGAAATACCTTACATAAATTCCCTTAATCAGGAGTTGCATCTTGTTGTTTAGTGCGCTGTATAGACAGACTTGTGGATGGGTCTAAAACTTGTGTTATGAGCAACGAAATGTGTGCACAAGCTGTGCTGTGAAGAGGAGCCAAGACACTTATGGGATATAGCCACAGACACCACAATGATCCCTGCACCAAAGTGGAGATAAACAGGAAAGAGCTTACAGCACAGTAACATTGTTAAGAAACAACAGACTCCCAGACAAAGGCAAAACAGAGCTAATGAGTATATTCCAGGGCTAGTGTTAGAAAATATCTTCTTCTTTCACTTCTTTAGAGGTCACCACAGCAAATTATCTGTCTTCTTTTCACCCTATTCCTAACATCCTCTTCTGTCACACCAGAATTCCGAATATCCTCCATGACTACATCCATAAACCTCCTCTGAGTTCTTCCTCTTTTCCTCCTACTTGACAGCTAGATCTTCAACATCCTTTGTCCAGTTTATCCACCATCCCTTCTCTGCACATGTCCAGATCATCTCAGCCTCGCCTATCTAACTTTGTCTCCAAACTGCTTAATCTGAGCTGTCCTTATGATGTGCTAATTTATAATCCTTTCCTTCCTGGTGAAAATCTTTACATCTTTAATTCTGTCACCTTCAGTTCCAATTTCTGCCTTTTTGTCAGTGCCACTGTCTCCAAACCATACATCAAAATAGGTCTCACTGCCATCTTGTAAACCTCCCCTTTCACGCCTGCTATCATTCTGTCACAAATCACCCCTGACAGTCATCTCCACCCACTCCTCCGGGTATTTAAATTAATTTACCTTCAATATCACTACTCCTTATATGTATTTTGCACATGTATTTTGTCTTGGTTCTACTGATTTTCATTTTTCTTCTCTCCAGAGCATACCTCCACCTTGTCAGGCTCTCTTCCGCTTAATATCTATACCCTCACTACAGATCACGATGTCATCAGCAAACATCGAAGGCCATAGAGACTTCTGCCTGAACTCATCTGTCTACCTGTCCATCATTACTGCAAGCAAGAAAGGGCTCAGAGCCAATCCCTGATGTAATCCATCCCCACCTTGAACCCATCTGTCATGTCGCACCTTGCCACTGTCTCACTATCCTCATACATGTCCTCTGCCAGCCTCAGATATTTCTCTGCCACTCCTGACTTCCTCATACAGTACCAAAGCTCCTCTCTTGGCACCCCATATGCTTGCGCTAGATTCACAAAAACACAGTGCAACTCCTTTTGACCTTCATAATACTTCTCCATTAACACTCAAAGCAAATGTCTCTCTTATGTTTAACAATCACCACCTCCTCAAAGTAGGAGGTGGTGATGGTTATCACTTGTTAGCTCCTTTCTCTCCTTTTACCAATCATAGTCTTTACATTTAAAGTGCCTCGTCTCACCACCGCTCTCCTCCCTTTCCTCCTCTCGCACCATTTTCCACCAACAGCACCATTGGTGATCATTGTCAACCCTGACTAACCAGGTATCTCATTCACGTTTGTTTGGCAAAGATTTCATGCCAGATGCCCATCCTGATGCTACATTCCATACATTTATCCAGTCTTCAATTAAGAGTATAGCGGTACACTAGCTTGTGCTCAAACTCCACCCATGATTGGAGGATTGGTTGTTGTTAGGTGATTTTATATAAACATTGTCAACAAATGTAGCATCAGTATTTTAGGACCCTATTTAGTGTAAAGAACCTTTTTTTTTTACATGCATTGGAAATAAAAAATGTACTTACACCAAAAAAAAATTTGATGTAAGGCATAGCTCTTGACATTATATCCATTGGCACTATATGAACAATGAAAATAACACTTCAACGAAATGCTTTTTAAAATAAGAGTGCAAAGAAAAGTCATGACAATAAGAGTTTGGTGGCTTTTTTTGTCATATGAAATATAAGGGTGTTGAAACAACACAAGTCTTGAAAGTCTTGAAACAACAAATGCATAAAGTCTCTGTTTGTTTTCTATCCTCCATTTTGCCACTTTAACTTTTCTTATACCGATGTAATACAATACTAATACTAAATATTTATATTAAATAATATAGAAAAGCTATAAATTGTTCCCATGTTTACACATAAAATAACAGACTAAATCAGCGTTTTTTTCTTTTTCGCCACTGAAGATGAACTTGGTGACACAGAGCAGCTGCTATATGAACATATGTTTTGGAATACAAACTACAAAGCCATGCACTGGGTCAGGGCTTTTGAGGGGGGGCTTTAAGGAAAGGCCGGTGAGAATTCACCACTGCATGTGACAGCTTGAAGCACACCCCGTCACAATTCATTTTTCATCTCCATGGCCTGCGTTAGACACCTTGTCACAATAATTAGATTTCTCTTTATTAATTGATGACTTATAATGAAAATAAGAGCTGTCAGCAAATGTATCAAACCACAGCAACAATAACAGCAAAGGCAATAAGCAAACAAATATCAAATGTACAAATGAGAGCAAGTATCAGATGTGATTGATGAGGGGACCAAACCCAACCACATGCATGCACACTCACACACTGCGCATGTGGTAAGAGACTGTGGTGTACATTTGACAGGTTTTACGGTGACTGTGTAAGTACAGTATTAAACAGAGAATGTAAGAATTTGGGTGTATTTTATTTTGGTGTGGGTCTTTACGAGCATCTAGTTTTCACTTTTAGTAGGGACTAGAGACTCTGCTTGGAGGAAATTATAACAACTAATAGAGCAGGAATGAGAAATTTGTAATCCGTGTCAGAATTGAATTACTATCCAATAATGCTTATTCCAGTACACAAAAAGACATAATCCCATTCATCTGTAAGCTTTCCTTTTGTCAGCAGTGTTAACACAGCAGAATATCAATGCAGAAACCCACAATCATTACATTATTGATATGAAAACTCATTCGTCCTTTGCCCTCTAAGTTCAGCATAGCTTAATGAGGTATATCTGTCTTTTTCAGGTATAAATATTTACAACTGCTGCATAATGGCTATGCGCATATCATTAGAATGTATGCTGTGCACAGGAGTAATGAACTGAGAAACCATCAAACACAGTTAACAATACAAGCACAAAGTGTGTCCATGTATGCAATTAGTGAAGCTACAGTCCACTGTAACTGTCTGCTTTGACATGTTTTTTTTCTGTTTTTCTTGGAAAAGCTTTCCAGCTGACATGAAAAGTCAGTCCAGAGGTTTGAAGGATAAACAAACACTTGCACGTATCATTCAAGAGGAACCTTGACCTTTTGCCACCCACTTAAACACACACAAGCCGAAAAAGTCATGCATCAATGACTTTAGAGGACATTACAATGACATTATATAGGCACACATTTATTTCCTAGAGTCTAACTCTAACCTTAACCATCACTTATACGTGACATTATTATGGGGACTGGCTTTAGGTTCCCATATGGAGGACACACCCTCATATTTAGGTCTGCAAAACATGGGTAATAACTGGGCCATAAACACACACATACAAGCCAGCCTCTCATTTTCAACTTCATGTTTCATGTTACATTTAACTTGCTTTAACTAAATGTCTTTGTGACAAGGCTTTGATATATGGGCGGAAATGGCATATCATATTTTCAGTGTTCACTAAAGTCTGCACCAGTGTTTCTGTTTCATGCTAAAAACTTGTTTTTCTCAACTGATATACTAAAAGGAGAACGTATAAGGTGACATTTACAATCATATAGTTACTCTGTGCTCGTAAGTGCCATAACTAGGACATATTAATATATTTACAAATTGAGCGTTCCTAAAATTGTGTCAGTTATTATCCATGAAATTGTACTCTAAATTAAATTAGGACATCTATTGATTATAACCTTGACTCAGGAACAGCTAAATTACTTAAACTTAGAGAGCTAAGTGTCCTCTGAGGACAACAAAGGTGGATATATGCTCCTATTTTATAACAGGGAAATAACTAAGGTAGAGCCAATATTTTTCATATATAATAATTTCTGTTATCAGAACTTATTATTTTGAGTAATAGCCTTATAGTGTTGGTGAAGAAAACAATGCCAATTTAGCGATATCACAAGCTGCATGATAAATTAAACACTCTTTTGTAACATGTGCAAGAATGTATCCACTATTGCCTTGCTATATTTCCTCATCTGCTTATTCTACAAAATGAAAAATTTCAACTATTTTTAGGACTAGTCTGTCAATAGGCCAACAGTGCCCTTCAGACCAGATCACAGTCTACTGTGGATGCCATATGTAGAAACAGCACAGCTTCACTGCTGGGTCTCGCTGTGTGTTGATGCAGCAAGATACAATATTGTGAAACCACTGTTAGTGTAGATGATTTCTAGCTTGATGGACCAAAATAGACCAAAAATCTGGCATTTAACAAAGTCAGCCACAAACTATAAATAAATAGTTCCCTGGCAGTGGCTTTCACTTGGAGAAAGAAGTAAATCATCCAGGATTCTAGGATTGTCCAATAGATGTGAAGGTATTGTTATGACTGTGATTATGTTGACTGCAGATTGTTTTAATGATCCATCCCTACTGTCACAGAAGCTAAGTAACTGAAGTAAGCCTTTTTTTTGACAGCTGGGCCATGAACGGGTAAATTGTACCCACCTCTAAGGTCAAGACCAATTTGATGACCTTCCATGAATTGGCAACCATCAACAAAGGGTCAAACAAAACAAAAGAACAGCTCGAGTATAAACAAAAATGAGAGACTGAAACCTTTCATAATGCAACAATAATTTAGTTCCATTTGATTTTTAAAATTCTTTTTCACTAATAGAATTATCAAGACTCGACCATTTTTGCATCCTCTGAGCCCAAGCCCTCCCAAAATATCTGGAACACATCTAGATGAAAGAAATATGTTTTGAATAAAAAGCAAATTGGGCCCACACTAGTCATAACTTCGCTGAATAAATTTGTGGGAATATTATCAACGGGACTAGAGGAAAGGCTCACATGTGACACAATCTCTGTGAGAGTAGAAATCGGCCCAAAGCGATTCAGCAAATTAGGGAATGGGCAAGGGAGGTGTGCAGCAGAAATGAAGGGAGTTGGAGGAGTGATATTAGCCCTTCTTCAGTCTAAGCAAACCCAGGGAAATATTTCAAGTCTCTTTTCATGTCTATCAGATAATGCAAACATTTTGAAGCAATTTTGGGGTCTCAGTGATATCACAAGTAATCTGCACTCTGCCTTCTTGGAAATTCAACTCCATGTGTCATACTGTATATTAATGACAGGGAACTATAGCTTCCTTATGGTAAGTTACTGCCTCGGGTCAAGCTTAAAGGGGTAGTTGTTGTTCTGAGAGAAGATAACAAATACAAGCTGCAAATATGTGATGATTCCCAGGCAAATCATAATGGTTTATGCTAAAAAATATGTGGGGAAAATGTATTTTTTTCAGTTAAACTTCAAAACAGCACCCAAGAAGTTTAAATACTATCATTAGCTCTGCTGCAATAGGAGTGTTTTACATCAGCATCTGAAATGGTTGCAGTGCTTTGTTTGAAATCGAGACCACGTCATCTCTCTGCTGCTATTTATGAAATAGCCTATCCAGATGATTCACTGTATCTTTGTGTTGAGTGAATCTGTATTACATGATTTGCATCTGTTTACAGAATTCAGTTCCAATGTATACAGGTATTTACATCAGTTTTTGCCTGCGGTTGTCTGTGTTCCTTCCACTCTCTTCTCACGTCAGACCCTGCGACTCCTACCTGACAGTTTTCTGACTAGTTAATCATGTGAGTTGACTTTTCTCCATTCACCTGCATCTGCTTCCCAATTCAACCCTTCAGTACTGCTAGAGGACTGTGGCACTGCTTTTCAGCATTCTTTTTACATACTTGTACTCTGCCTGACTCTTGTGCCTGTCTGTAATCCTGGAAGCTCCCTCTGTCTACCTTGGTTTTGCACCCTTTCAAGCAACCTATTCGATCCAAGTAAACTTGTATTACCTTTATCTGCTTATTTATTGTGCTGAGCTTTTTGGTCCTTTAATCTGAGCCCTGACAGGTACTCTACCTCAAAACCACCTACTTCTGACTCGGATAAAACACAGTGTAGTTTCACTCATTGCATCTTTGTGAGTCAGCAAAATTTCAGAAATACTCTTATGTTTACCACCAGAGTAGAGCTAACATTATTGATATTAGGATAAGGTTTGCATAAACACAAACTCAGAATGTATTGAACTGAAAGCAATATTTTGCTGTGAATTGGATTTTTCCTCTCATACACTGAAAAATGCAAGTCTTAGAGAGAGGGAAGGTGAAGCTCTTGGGGCAGTACAGGTCACTGACCATGCAGCGATTTAGGTCAAGACGCACAAGGTTTGTATATTGTATAAAGCAATATATACGTTCACTGAATACCAAGCACTGTCTTAGGGAGTTCAGACATATCGCTGCACTGTTAACATATTTAAACTTGATAATGGGTCATTTGTCATTGCTAATTTGATATGCATTTTTTTCCATCAAGCTTTGTAACAAGATTAGCTTGCTTGAAGCCAAGCAAAGGCCATAAAGAACTATAATTTATTCTTTGGCTCCTTTTGTTATTGAACATGGTCAATACCAGCTAGTTCGCAAATAGAAGATACTCATGTATCCAATTATTCATTTTCTTAACTTGCAGTAACATTGTAATTAATTGTTAAAGTCACAATTTGTGAAACACAATTCGAAGATTTTAGGATGTCCATGGCATCCCACTCTTCATCTAGTAGGTGATGGACCACATTATGACAAAACAAATTTTTATCCCATCGGTAGATGAATGATAAACAAATGCTCTTTGCTTTTAGCACTGTTTCAGATACCTGAAACTATCACCTGAAAATTCAAGTAGCACTATTCCCGAAACCCTGCCATACAATTGGGAGACTGCAGGAATCAATATTTACATGACGAAAATCCATTTAAAAAGAAAGATCTTAGCAGGGAACACACAAAACATGTAGATGGAGTTGGCTTTTATTACAGTACAGGAGGTTCACCACAATAAAAAACAACAACATTTATTTATTATTACACCATTAGCGCTGCATGTTTGCCTCTAGTGTTAGCGCTGGTTATGTTTTGTGTTTACAGTTGCATCTGTGCATTGCTTTCATTTAAATTACTTATTGCTGGAGGGAATAGCAGTTCAAAATATGTTAAGAAAATAACACATTTGCATGGGGTGCATATATTTTCTCTATAGGCCTTTACTCCACAAAAGAATGGGAGATGACAAGTTAGTGAGCATCTGGAAGGACGAAGGCAGCAAGGAGACAAGTTAGGAATTATGAGGGCATCTGTTTGGCTCTCCTTGCTTCCCAACTCTCTATTGGAGCACAGTCTCTCCTTCTTCCTTGTTTCTGGCATCTTTATCCAAGAAAGACAGATGGATTCAATTCTCGCTGGATACACAGTAAATCAAACACACACACACACACGCACACACACACACACACACACACACACACACACACACACACACACACACACACACAGTAGGCCCATAGATGCATGTATGCAAACACACTTATAGAGTAACTCAAAACCAAAGGCACAAATAACTTACAGATCGCAGCCATAGTGACTTTGACAAACAAATAGTCTCCAGCGGGCCCACACTCATGCACTCGGCGCTTGGGAAATGGACAGCTGCGCAAATATGCCTGGCCCTCATTCTTGGGATCTGAGTGGCACTCCAACCGCAACAGCAAATATTTCCCCTGCTGTCATCTTCTCTATTTTCTCTCCCTTATTCATCAGAAGCGTGCCCAGGAAGTGGCAGGAGAGGTTCAGCGGCTTCACTGTACAGCCAGGAACGATCACATCTCTCTTTTTCCCCATTTCCATCTTCTTCCTCCAGGAACCAGATGCTGATTGGGGAGAAAAGTAGTGGTGAGGTGGGACCCAACCTGTCCCCTGGGGAAGACGAAATGTAAATTTTGCGACGTGGGCTCATTTGCTACAGTCTGGAGCTGTCTGATAGGACATGACTGGAGGCTTATTTGATTAGCTTAATTCCATCGTAGTGTGGTCCACCGCAGCAATGTTCCTGGGACATTTGTTAGAGCATTAGGCCCACAGTTAATGAACAATTTGTTCCGTTGAGCAACGAACCACATGAGCAATCGTGAGCTGTCCACATATTCTCTGAAAAGGTTTTCATAGTTGTGACACCTGCCCAAGAAATTACACTGGAGAACCTGCGATTGTAAAAGGTACAGGCCTATTAATTTTTCTGTGCTCAGATGATGGAAAAAACAGCCTTGTTAATTTCTCTGTGCCTGGATGATGCTTTAATTTGATGACTTGCGCAGGTTTTGGCTCTACTGTGGATGTTGTTACTTGTGTATGTATCACATGGTGTCCATTGCTGTGCATGTAAACTGAATTTCCTCCTGGGAGAGTAAACAGTACTTTATCTTACTATATATATCTCCCATAAAAAAAGGTTTGTTGGAGGGTTGAGGCCGCAAAACCTTCTCAGCATGAGCTTAGCCATTACTTCTCACGAACTCAATACACATTCACCTTACATGGGGCATCTTTCATATCCTCTCCACAAGCTACATTTCAGATTACATCTTCATGTGAGGAATAGTATGTCATAACATTATATGAGCAAGAATGTTCAAACATGACTGAGGGAACAAAACACAATGACAGTCTCACAAACAGTGTCAATAAGTACAGGAAAAATGAATAATATTGACAAATATTCAATAAGATTGCTGTAACTACATATGTATGTGTATCAGTATTTGTAAAAATACTGTATTTGTATGGTGACATTGTATGGACTGTGCAATCTCCCACTGACAATGCCAATACTGTTAAAATTCCTGTCAGCAAATAACATTTATTGATAAGTCATTATGCAATGCCAATTGTTTTTGTTATCTAATTATCCTTTCTACTTTCACCAGCCTCTTTTTCTAAAATTATTAGAAAAACCACCCATTTGAGTTTAGAAGTTGCTGATGATTTGGACTGACAAGTCCACATATTTAATTGGATTTCTTTAAGTCCAGTTACTTTTCTTTCCAAGCTCCATGACCTGGATGACTGAGAACCTTCACAGACACTAGGTTACACATGTTAATATGTATATATATATATATATATATATATATGTTTTTTATTGTTTTGTTTTGTTTTGTTTCCCTTTCCTGTTTGGTTTTTTAGCTGTCAGAATTGACAGAATTGAGGTCTGAAAGCCAACAAAGATACCCAACGGATTTACTTTGCCAAGTGGATCATCACGACCTTGCCATTTTAGTCACATGTCATTATAAAAGGTGTTCTTTTTTTTTCCACTACAACAGCAAAACTGTAAGTGAGTCGTCAATATTCCAACTACAGAGAGAGCAAAAGAAACGACGCAAACTACCTGTGTCTATGAAGTGCCGCATTACTTTTAAGAAAAGTGGTCCGTGTAATATGTCTAGGACATTACTTTTTGAGTAATGACCCAAACACTGCTTACAACAAAGAGGTGAAATACCTCCAACATGCACAAATATTTGACCTCACAACATGCAATTAATTTGCATGTATGTAATGTCTTTGATGTGCTGCTTAGAGATGGTGGTGACTCTCAAAGCGGAGCAAGTGAGATACTGATAATGGAACCTGAATCGTTAAAGTCTTATCAATTCCCATCGCTAACACAGAACCAGCAAATGTATTTCTGGGGTAACAGCTCAATCCAGATGGCTAACATGATCAATGCGCCTTTTTTTAGTGGAATACTTGAAAAGAATGCCACGATAGTTTATATTATGGATACACAAACCAAGAAAAATGTTAAGTGCAGACATTATTTCTAAATTTGAGACTAATGGACTAAAGCTTCACTGTATTTTAACAATATTTAGCTGAAACATCTTCTACTAATGAATTATTTAATCATGAAATTGTATTAATGGTTAAATTTGCACCCAACTGTTCAGATCATTAATGAAATGCGACTCAGAAAGTCACGTATCACACATCATAATGAGCATGATATAAAGAGAAGAATTACTTGTCTGACATTTACCTCTTTTCAACTGACATGCTCTCAATCTTGCCTTGCTTTAACATAAAATAAAGACCCTATTTTTTATGCCATTTCCCTGAGTCAACATCCATAATAGCAGATCCTTGGTCACAGGGGCATAATTAACATTCTAAATTACACCTGAGTTTATCCTGTAGTGATTGCTGTTGCTGTCTCTATGTCCTCAAACACCACTCTGCATTTAATCATTAGTTATTATTTATCTCTGACACTCTTACACATTGTGTTTTGTCTTGTCTCTGTCCCATCATGGTTCTGCCAGAGTTTTTCTTCCTGTTAAAAAGGAGTTTTTCTTTCCCCCTGTTGCCAAATGCTTGATCAAAAGGGGTTGTTGGGGGTTTTTTTGTATTATTGTAGGGTCTTTACCTTACAATATATACTGCCTTGCAGCAAATGTTGTTGTGATTTAGTGCTATATTAGTTAAAATGTAACTTAATTGAAATAAATTGAATTGAATTGAATTATAAGAGTGCATTTTCATGAGTTGAAAACCATGACTGACAGAATCTGTGTGCTGCATCTTTAGATCATCCATGGATTTCTTGCAGTAGGCTTTCAAACAAACAGTAATGTCACCTGTTCCAAACTGGAAATTTGTGCTAATGCCAGCTTTTTGGCACAGGCTGTGATCTGTTTTCAGGGAAAACTGTGCTAGATTAGGCACGGACTCGCACCACAGCAGAGGAAAAGAGACAATTATGCATGATAACTAAACATACGTTTCATAATCTGTTTAGAAATTTCACTGGCAAAATTATTATTTACATTGTGTGGAAGAGCTGCGCTTTCTGATACTTTTCACTGTCATAGACAACAGGATGATTCTGCATATAGAAAGTAATTGAAATTGTCATAGGCCACAAAATGTACAACAAAACTACAGGTTAGTGTGCAGTTTTATTGTGCACACTTGTGGAACAAAACAATTTGAGTCAATTCTAGAATGTAAGCCTCTAAAAGTAAGCACAGTATGTCAGCTGCCACCCAGATGCTGCTTGATTAAACAAGCATTCAATCATATTTATCTGCCTATAACACAGTGGGAAACAGCTGTAGCAATAACTAAAAATAAACCTCTCTTTCTTATTCCTAACTCTATTATGCTTTTTCCTCATGTAACTCTTCATCTTTTTCTTATGCTTTGGTGTCTATCTCTCTCTCTTTTTGTCTGTCTCATTCTCTTACTCTCTCTGCCCTTTCTCCTCTGGCCTACCACGCTTTCATTTGTCACATTTACAATGGAAACATCCAAATTTACAGATGCTATCAATTAATCACCTCTGCTCTAATTACAATCCAATTAACCTCTGTTTCCACGCGCCATGCTGCAGGACGGCCAGCGCTCTCCCTACTCAATCACACAGCTCAGATAGAGATAGGCAGCGAGACAGAGAAGGGGGCTGACCAAAAAGTAAAGTGAGATTTAATAGAAGAAAAAATATGCATGAAGGGCAAAGATCTTGTAGATAGACAGATAGATATGCTGTCGGCCTAAAGGTGTGCAGAAACGCAGACCTGCACTGTCCAAAAAATGATGGAAAACCATGCACTTTCTATTCAGCAACAATAGTTCCCATATGGAAAAGAAATAGGAAAAACTTATAAAAGACTTGCATCAGCTTTAGCTTGCTTCATATAGTGAATCATATAAGGCTTATATGATTTACTCATGAAAGTGGCCACTTTCTCATTACTTTCATATATTGTTTTAGGAAGTATCAAAAACATACAAGTTTAATTTATATAATTTTTCAAGGGATCTTATATCTACTTTCACTCTTGTATGCTTTTCATACAAGTTTCACACAAGACAGATACAAACCTTATAAGATTTATATATATTTTTTCCATATGGGTTTGGGGAAGCAGGTTTCCTGATTCCTGCTGTATAAAGTAAGATCTGTGAAGCTATACTGTTTGGTGTCAGAGCAGCTGACTGACCTAAACAGGGAAATGGTCTCAGCTCCATCACACAAATTTGGGATGTACTGGAACACCAACTGTGAACTTGCCACACACACACACACACACACACACACACACACACACACACACACACACGCGCGCACACACACACAAACAGGTATAAACACACACACAAAGGCAGTTATGGAAAAAAATGAGAAAGACAGAAATGCTTAGAAAAAATGACGCTCAGCTCAAGAGCCGATGTCTCAGTGAAGGATCACAGGTGTGACTTGTGCAGAGACAAAGACAGAAGAGAAACCTAGACGATGGGAGAGAAAGAGAGACCGAGGAAGAGGAAGGGAGGGAGAGATGCTTCTGTTTGCTTCTGTTGTCAGGAGGATTGAAGAAAGAGGAAGGATGTGTCCATTACAGGCAAGACTGTCCTCCTGGTGCTATGGGAAACCAGGCTGTTACCATGAACCACCTGTGCATAATATGCCAATGTTACCACTCAAACATGCACACACATTTTAATGTATGTGCTAACACAAACACGTGTACAGTAGTATATACTTGCACATGCACTTACAAATAGGAACTAGCTAAGATGTTTACACACATACCACACATCCATTAATATGTGTCTACTTAGTTTAGAAGAGCACAAAGACACACACACACACACACACACACTCATACAGCTCTAACACAGATGGATATACGCTATGACTATTAGCAGCTCTGGATTTACAGTGGCCCGTCAGCCTTCAGTTTTTAATGCCACGTGGGGCCTGTTTTACAGCTCTGCCCCAGGGCCCCAATCGGCTTTCAATTAGCAGGTGAGCTGCAGCCCTATTCCCAATCAATAGTCCAGCACAGGAAGGCTGGAGGCACCCTGGGGCCCCCAGCTTGCAGAGAAGAGAGGGAGGGTTGGAAAGGAGGGGAGCTGGCAAGAAAGACTTAGATGGAATCATGCCATGCTACTGGGCAGGAGGGCTTTTTGAGAGGTGCCTGTCACTTCCTGTCTTCCTCTCTCATATAAATACACATAGCCAGACATGCATCAAGACACAATTTCTCTGGAAATTCAGTGGTCAAATCATACTTTCTTGCACATGAAATGGTGGCAAATAAAACAGATACACTCTAAGTGTTAATACATCGTTGGCAACTGTGAAAGAGGAAGCTTTCTATCAGTCCAATCTAAGAAATTAAAAGTGTGTTTAGATGTGTCTAAAGAAGGAAATCTGAATAAAGAAATACTCTGAATCTACAGTTAAATTCTAAATTGGATTTAATTGGATTCATTTGTATAACAATTGCACTTCTACCCGACACATACATGCAATTTATTGAAAATTATTTGCAATGAATCACAACAGGGAACAAAGGGACAGACCACAGGAAAGTGGCAGGTCTATAAGGGCTGGAAAACTTTAAACTACAGCAGTGGCAATGTGCAAAGTTTGCTGAAGGAAAGACCTGACCTTACTAAGAGGGCCCGACGTGACTTCACTCACTCCCCTGGAAAGTGGTATGCATGATTCCATTTCAACAAACCAAATGACAACAGCAGAGCCCCTCAACAAAAATGAAGAGGAATTGGAGAAGAGGAGAAAAAATTAGATGATGGTGAGTAACTAGTATAACCCCAATTCCCCAAAAAGTTGGTACACTCTGTAAAATGCAAATGGAAACAGAATGCAGTGATTTGGAAATCTCATAAACAGATGTTATTCACAATAGAAAAAAAACATAGAAAAGAAAACGTATCAAATATTTAGACTGAGATATTTCACTGTTTCACGACAAATATTAGCTCATTTTGAATTTGATGGCAGCATCGGGTCTCAAAAAAGTTAGGACAGGGGTAACAGAAGGCCGGAAAAGTAAGTGGTACTAAAAAGAAACAGTTTCGCAACTAATTAGGTTTATCTGCAACTGGTCAGTAATATGATTGGGTATAAAAAAAGAGCATCTAAGAGAGGCAGAGTTTCTCAAAAGTAAAGATGCGTAGAGGGCAGAGGGCATGCTGGGAAAAATATTACTTGTACTTCCTGACCTTGTTCTCTGTCATTTGTGGAAAATGCACATGAACCTGTTAGCATCAGCTATGTAACAATTTATTTTTCGGCAAGTGTTTGCAGATTAGTCATCAGCGTTGTAAATTACATTTAGTAAGCCAAAGCAAAAAAGTGGTCCTCAAAAGACAAAGGGCATGACTTTCTACTTGAACAGTGTTTTCAGTAACATTGTTGAGCTCAAGTCCTGGAAGATTAAGTTCTGATGAGTGAGTAGTTTGTGTTTTTGTGAAGTATTTAGTGTGTTTCACCCTAGATGTCAAAGGGTTGGAGACTGCAGTCAACTGAATTGTTTCTTTATCCTTCCTGCAAGCATGTTTCTAAAACCGCTTGTGTAAAGAAACATTTTTGTATACAATATATTTTAACATATTAGAATAATATCAACACTTAGCAATAAATTCTGGGATAAAAACAGATATGTGTATGTAAATATTTTGGAGTATTCTACCCCAGAGTTTCCTCAAAAACTCTGGCCACCATTCATCTGTAGTGAGAGTACCCAGAGAGCAAACTGACTCTGGACCAGAGTCTTGGTAGGCTGTCAGTTCACTTTTACTTCACATTCCAATGTCGTGTGAGAAGCGTCCACCTCTATTTAGTCTGGAGGAAGTTGTAAGACTGTGTGAAAGCAGTCTGATACAAGTCGATGAGTCAGTGACCTCAGTGTTGTCATCAAATAGGAGTTAGCTCTGTTAGCTGCTGTTAACTAGTGTTAGTGAAAGTTTTTTTTGAAGTGGACACTTAGCAAATAAACTGTCATACGATGTGAGAATGCAATCAAACCATTTATCAGAGGAAAATGTGACTTTTAGGACACTCAAGCCTAATATTAGCTGGCATAATATTAGCTTATAACCAGCTGTTGTTGTCGATTAGCTGGCTCATTGTCAGCTGTCCAGATACAGAAGGGTTGCACGTCTAATCTGCTGACAATAAGTAATATCAGGAATAAATAAGCATGCTTCTACACGTTTGCGTACGTTAGTGCTATGATTTCAGCTTAGGAGATGATATTTAACCTGAGGAGGACCTTTACGTTGTTTTGTAAGACTGTTGCTGGTGGTGTCAGATCATTTAACATAATGGTGATTAATACTGGAGGGGTCCTAGTATTCCAGTGCCCTGACAGACACTAGAATAGCCACAGCCTTAGAACAATCTTTCTTTAATGTGTTCCTCAAAACAAGAGACAGTCTTCAAAGAAAGCAATTACTCTGCTTTTTTCAAAGAAAACATCAGTTAATACAAGAAAGCACTTGAAAGTGAGTCTGTTGCATTAGACACAAGTGAATTAGTGTCACATGCTGTTTTAGTGTGTAAGATGACTGATTTAAGCAAAGATAATAGAATAAAATAATACAAGATGGACATTTTGGCAGCATATCTCTTATCACAGGATCTAAAAAATCGTACTTCTTTCCAGGAACGTCAATAAGACCAAAATGACGTCAAGTCAAACTTAGCTGATAAACTGCCTGACAAGAGCACTGCAATCTGCACACTTTGTGGTCTGGTCATTTAATGCTCCTGCACTGCAAGTTAAATTATTTATGACTATAGGACTGAATACAAATTAAGTGACTTATTAAAATGGGCATTTTTACAGTGTGCACGCACACATAAACACATCCACAAATATGCATCAGCATGCATCCACAGCTGTCAAATCCACAGTCTCATCAAGACTTGGTTCAGTCCAACTCCACAGAGAAGTGGAACCAAGTGAAACAAAATTGAGGGTTTCAATTCTCACCCACCTCTCTTTGAAAGACCCAATGCATGGCAAAATAGCCAAGTCATTTTAATTAGACTCAAAGTGCACCACATGCTTTGGTCCCTAACTCCAACACATTAAAAAGAAAAATCCCACTCCCTGTAGTGACAGTAGAGAGATGGGAGTATCTGCCAAAGCAACAAACATGGCAAAACACTGGCATTCACTGTATCACTACAGAATTACATTTTTTACATCATGCTGCACTGATTGTCAGAAGAGGAACACCCACCAACTGATTTTCTGTCTGTATTCCTCTATTTATTTATTCATTCAGTCATTTATTTATTTCTCCTGTGTTTTTGGTAACCTTGTGGAAAAACTGGTAATAAAGGGAACGTGATGCAGGGCGGAGCGGCTAGAAGACTGGAAGGCACAACAGATGCAGAAGAAGAGGAGAACAAGTGGAGATGCTACAGCATTACTAGAGTGACATGGGTGTCTTTGAAGGGGGCAGGGTGCTCAGCAGAAAGAGGAGAGGTGGGAGCGATAACCAGGTCCCATCCAACAACCTGCTCTTCTGTCTCTCTACCCGTGCCAATTTTATCCCAGGGGCGCGATGAGGGTCTTTGAAGGCATCCCAGCAGGAGCTATGTGATTGTGTGTGAGCATGTGTGGTTGTGCATTTCATATGCGAATAACATCATCAGTACAGATATATATGAATGCTAGAGCACAGGTGTGTGTACTCGGTGTATGTATGTATGCACAGTCCTGTTCCTGTATATGTTTGTGCTTGTGTCCCGGCATGTGCAATGGTAGAGCAATCTGCTACAGTACATCTCACTCTGAGTAGTGGAGAGGCAGAGCTAGAGCTGCTGGAAGGCGGAGAGACAGGCAGCTCTTCCCTCCACACATCTCTGTTCAAAGGCGCCATCAAAGTCTGGCAGAAATGTCAGTGCTGCAGGCAGGGGACCGGCCTCTGAATGTCAGTCCTTCTCAGGTCAACACCGAGAGCCAGCCTTCCTCACACAGACGTGGTGGGGTGGGAGGGGGTAAGAGCAGATGAAGATGAAAAGGAAAAAGCATGAGGACATTGATTACGGGAACATGATAAAATGAAGACGAAAAACAGAGGGAAGAAAGTGATAAGAGACGAGACAGAGATTGGAGGACAAGACAATAATGGAAAGGATAAGAGAACAAAATGTTGGGTTTGGTCATTTGTGGCAAGACTGAGTCTCTTCTGATCTATCAGTGTGTGTTTTTTTCTAGGTGCAGCAGGATGTCAAGTGACTTTAGGCCTGAGATTTAAGGGAGGCATTGAATGGGAGAAGTAATAGGGAAAGAAACAAAAAAGCAGGGCATACAACACAAAAACCATCCTTGCTTCTGCATGCATCCGAAATGCAGGAATGCCCTCAAAGAGACAGACATAATAGCAGACACACACACACACGTGCACACACACACACACCAAATACAATAGAGGGAGAGAGAAAGAGAGAGAGAGAAGTGCACTTATATAAAAGACATGCACAGTCATACACGCACACACTAGTGATTGTCCCAGTGCAGGCCATGAGGAGCCTGTCAGATTACAGGAGGGTAATTGAATGGTAACGGAGCAGACAACACATCTAGCACAGCCGGACTCCAGAGGCAGCCGCCACCATACCAGAGCTCAGGGGAAATTCAGGGCCCACTTAATAGTGAATTGGAGATGGGGCATTGTGTGTGTGTGTGTGTGTGTGTGAGAGAGAGAGAGAGAGAGAGTGAGCGAGAGTGAATGAGAGGGCGTGCTTAGTAGATGTGGCATAAAGGGAAAACACCCATGGCAGTGGTGGAAATGGTCAAAGAAAATCTGTAGAAGGCAGATTGAAGAAATTATACATGACATGCAAAAAAAAAAAAAAAAAATCAAGCCAAAGAAAGAAAGAAAGAACAAAAACCTGAGTACCCTCTTGCCATTGACCATTTCAAAAAGAAAAGAAATCGACAAGTGAGCGTTGTGAGCGAATCAAAGAGGAGCACATGCAGCACGAAGGTGTATACGTGTGTGTGTGTGTGTGTGTGTGTGTGTGTGTGTGTGTGTGTGTGTGTGTGTACGGGTTCGTACTATCCTGGTGGGGACCAAAATCTGACTTTTACTATCCTGGTGGGGACTTTCTGCACCGTGGGGACCAAAATCCAGGTCCCCTCGGGGTTGAAAGCAATTTTCACACTCAAAATGCGGTTTTACTGTCAGGGTTACAATTAGGTTATGGTTAGGTTTAGGGTAAGGGTTAGGGTTAGGCATTCATTTTTAATGGTTAGGGTTAGGGTAAGGGGCTAGGGAAAGCATTATGTCAATGGGATGTCCCCACGAGGATAGCAAACCAGACATGTGTGTGTGTGTGTGTGTGTGTGTGAAAGAGCGAGACAAGCAGGTGACTTCTGTTGGTTGCCTCTCTCTATAGAGCCAGCCGCTGAGTAGAAACTAACAAGTAACTTCACTCTAGTGAGAAACACCGTACAGGGAAGGACACGGAGAAGCAGACAGAAAGAATCAAAATGAAGAGCGAGATGCGTATGAACAAAAGGTAGAGAGAGAGAAAATTAAAGCATGGTGGAAGTGAGAAAGTAGACAGGAAAAGAGGAGAGAAAACAAGAAGGTCTGCTGGGTGTAAAGTTTCCCCTGGATATGATATGTGGATATGGGGATGTCATCAAGCCTGTGAAGTGGAAATAATAAAAAATTAGGATTGTCTCTGAAGACAGGGGAATTAATCCAAAATGAATTATGAAGGGGTGTTGGGGGGCAGGGGGAAAAAATCAACATCAGCTATTTCCTTTTCCTCTGCTTCGAGGCAGATAGGGGGCGGTTTGCGCAAGTACTGTGAATCCCATAAAAATTAAATTAATAACAAAGGGAAAAAACACACATACACACACACAAATAGAGGCGGAAAAATTAGTAGTACGGGGGTGGAGAGAGATAGTCGTACAGAGAGCAAGGGTACAGATGGAAAAAAAAAGACGAGAGAGATTTGAGGGAACTGAGGGTGGGCACTGTTGCTGCCAGATTGCACTGCTCTTTTGTTCCCCCCCCCCTCCATCTTTCTGGAAAGGGCTGCCAGTGTTAAAGAGGAGATGCTGCAGAGGCCATTGTAATAAATGCCACTTGTAAATTGCGGAGTGGAATTATACAGCGTGCAGATGGATCCATACGCCTGAACAAAACGTGGCCAAAAAACCGGGAGCGATAATTAAGACTTAGGGGGTGAATGACAGAGCCATTTGTGACGACGGAATATGGCGTCTCCTAGCTCTCTGGGAAACAGAAGGGCTCGGAGAGGCTTGGTGTCACAAAACATTACCCACACAGCTGTTGGCTTTATGAGCAGCAATGGTGTGCTCCCTTCCTCCCTCCCTCTCCCTCTCCCACTCATCCTCATCTACACTCTATCTCTTTCTACTGCCACCCTCCCACCCACCCAACATGCTCGCACACCCGTCTCCCATTGGTGACCACACAGTGGTGCTAGTCTTTTACATTTTGTGATCTAAATCCCCCCCCCCCCCCCCCCCCCCACCACCAAAAAAGGGGAAAAGACAGGGACAACCACCATGCCATCAGCTTTTCATCCATTGTCACTCTGTTCTTCTTCTTCACCTCACACCACCATACTTGCATCTGTGTGAGACCAGACTTGTACCCCATCATTCATACCCAGGCAAGAAGTAGAGAAGGCACTCCACAATGCACACAAATATAGAGTAACACCCAGGCTGAAAATTCGATAAAAAGCACTGACACTGACAGTGCTTGGTACTCTTTTGAATGGGAGTTTGGGTTTACTGGGGCTCTGGGCTGACTGTAAAGTAGGAAAATCGAATTCTGTTGTTTTTCTTCTTTCTCTTTGTGTTTTAAAAAAAAGTGTTTGTATGCAATCCCTGCATTCACAGCATCCACACAAGTCCGTGCATGCTGCGCTGCTTGTAATGTACAAGAATCATATCCAGGCTTTGTTCATACTGTGGCTGATGCAATTCTCTTCAAAATCATTAAATACTGACTCTCTTGCAGTTCTGGGAATTCTCCACACCTGCTCAACAAGTGCAACCACACTGTCATGTGCTCAAATACCTCTTTTGCTTTGTGTCACTGCAAAAAAATGTTCCCATGTCTCTGCAAGAACACGACCAAGAGAAATTCCTGCACATTTATCCTACTTGGCCAATAAAGCGATTCTGATTCTGATGTGTCCCCCAAACTCTGCCCTCTAGTCTCTCTCTCCCTCGATCTTAAGTCTATCTATCTCTCTGCCTGGCTGGCCAACCTGTCTTCTGGTCTAGTCTACCTCTTTGTCTCTGTCCCAGGGGCCTCCACAGCGTGCAAAGTAGCCTGCGAAGTCTTAACTCAAACAAGACCCCTTCGCGCCCCGTTAAACCACTGACCTTCTCTGTCACTCCTGTCGCCCGCTGCTGCCGACGACGGGAGCCTGAGCTGCAAGCTAAGAGACCCCGAGCTCAATAAAAGTGTGGGTGATTAAACAACTCCCTTTAATTGCTCCTTTTGTGCAGGAATCAAACGGTCACACTTATTACTGAGGCAAGAGAAAGGGAGGCTGGGAGCAGTCGTTTCCACTGAGGGCCAGACACCCTCAGTGACCCGCTGCCCTCCCGTCATTACTCCTTTATCTGACCAAACAACCACTGTGTAGTGTGTGTTTACCTATGTGTACATGTGTGTGTGTGTGTGTGTGTGCGTGTGTGTGTGTGTGTGTGTGTGTGTGTGTGTGTGTGTGTGTGTGTGTGCGTGCGTGTGCTAATGCCCTATGTGTATTTACCCGTGTGTAAATTAAGTATGCAAAGAAACCTGAAACAAAGGGAGAGCAGAATAGCACCAGAGCTCCCCTCAGTGGTCAAAGCTTAAACTACACACCAAATCCCCTCGGTTGGATCGAAGGGATTTGGAGTTGTGTGCCATCAGCCAGCTGGCTTTGGTAATGGGGGAGAAAGCCAAACCAGAGGACCATGTCCAACATGAGGGCCGGGTTTCAGAGATCATAGTAACACATGAACCATACACATCATCTGCTAGTCACACACATATATACAAATATCAGTACAAGGGCCCAACCACAGGCCCTGTCAAATGGGTCAGCTTACCAAGGGGAGGGGCCCAATTACCTTAGCCACAAATACACACATAAAGTGCCTTTCAAGGGTCCATGAGTGCTTCAGCTTCCCTATGATTATACCCACTTTCTACACACCCAGCACTTGTTGTACACATACAGCACATCCAGAGCCAAAACAGCCATCAGACTGGACTTTTGCAGCAAAGTAGCAATGTGCTGTTTTCAACTGGTTTGAAAGTAAAGAGCTTTCTGTGGTCAGAGAGAGCAAGCGAGACAGAGAGAGGGAGAACAGAGTGAGCATTTGACCGATCAACAAATATTAGTGTTCCTCTCTGAGAGGGAGGCATACCCTGCAATATTTCGAGGAGGAGAGATTAAATTTAAAAGAAATCAATAACAACTTGAATGAATTTCTGATGCCCTGAATTGTAAACATTTAGATGTTGTAAGTACTTTTGCACAGGCATGTCTGTATACTGGTATATTGCACTACTATTTAAAAAAAATTAAATCCATTGTTTTTAAGAAGCAAAGTTAGTTTTAATGGTGATGTTTAAGGTCAAAGACTTTGTTTCTAACGAAAAAGAAACATAACGCGAAATTTAAGGAACGGGATCGCACCGGTAGGCCTATGGCGTGAGATTCTGCAAAATATATGCCACTCAAGTGCCTATTCACTTCTGTTGTTTTTATATCAGCATAGCGCTGTGTGATGTAGTTTGCAACTGTATGCTAATTCATCACCTATATTTTTATTTATTTGCAATTGTCGAGTTTGGTCTTCCTGTGACTGCATAAAAACGCTAATACCGAAAGTTAATTTCATACAAACATCTCTTTTGTGTTTCTTTAGGTACAGTTTAGTATATGTTGATTCGATGGCTTCAAGCTTCTCTTTTTCTGCAGCACTCTTGCTTTTTACACGATAATCATCAAAGACTGACACATTAATGACTCGGTTTTCTCAAATGCGAAACCTAATTTCTCTATGACATGCCATTTTTTTTATATTTAGCATACTGCCTTACCTTTATATACACGTGAGCGCGAATACACAGGAAAACATGTTGATCACCAACACAGGATTCAAACAGAACAGAGGACTCGAGCAGTCTAAGCGGTGGTGGAGTAATAGTGCCCCCTTCTGCTTAAAATGCCGCACAAAAGCTCAGCAACAATAGACATTTCCACACATATAATAAACAAAACGACGCCGAGAATAAGACTGTGCAAAACCAGGCTTTATTCTTGTTTTTTTGTCTGCATCGCCCCCTTTCATCTCGATCATAATCACCATCACTGTCATAACATCATCGTCAAAAACATTACTCACCAGTTACAGTCAGCGAGAGAAACGACTCTCAAAGACACTCAGTGTCTTGGCAAAAACAGGCATCAGCTGTTAGAAGAGTCCCAAGTCCCACAGTGGGTCAGCTGTACGTGTCCATCTTTTTCTGGGCAATACATTTCAACAAGCTCTCCAGTGTCCTTATGTACAATCTGTTTTGTTTTTGTGCCCCACAAGTCCATTCAGTGGTCAGTTTCAGAAGACAAAATCCATCTTAGTACAAACACAGTTAAGATGTTGGATATTTTAGTCTTGCTGATTCCATTAACATTTATTTTATCATGTCTTTTTCACCACTTCCCATCTACTGCAGGCCCAAGGACAGTCAAATTGTCCAGTTTAGGCGAACGCTGAGTAAGTGCAATGTCTATTATAATGTCAAGAAAATACAAAGCCACACATACATACATACAGTACATGACTAACTGATAAACTTGTTTAGCTATACAACATTGCCATTCTCCAACGTGAAACCAAAGAGTTGCACATTCATGCACCTCTATATAATATCCAGTCTCAGTTGCATTAGGGGTGAGAAGGATGTGAGCTCACCTGGACTAGATAATGTTTGTAGTTAGAAAACTGTCCATGATTTTCTGTACAGGTGATTTTGTTTGTGGATCCACTGGTCAGTGTAGTTCATACACAAAAATATTCATTTTAAATTGAGATATTCATTGGATGTTTAAGTAGTAAAGACTACTTAAAAAAGGGGTATATGACAGACTGTGGTAGTTTTTAAACAGAAAACAAACTTCAAGTAGTTGATGTAACATGTTATATGAAATCTGATCAACATTTTTTTCCATCAAGTGAGACAAGAGTAATGTGTATAATTTCACCTATATATTTTGCTGCATATTGCTGTTTTTGAAGGTCACACCTGACAACCAAAGTCACCCCAACTGGGTTTTTAAATGCCTGAAATAACTGTTTGTGTTGAAGAACTACAAATCCCATTATTCTTCAAAACAGGAACAAAGACAAAACCTTGATGGAGCGGTAAGTCATCACAACAAAACACTGTGCACTTTATCATAATTGTGGAATGAAAGGAAGAGAAACAGATCTTTACCAAAACAATAAACTGAATTCATTTAAAATTAGCAAAAACAGTGCCAATGTCTTAATTTCATAAAAATATCAACAGCAAATTTTTCAATATATGAATCCTTAAGGAAATGTTATTACATTTGTTCTTTTTGTCAAAAATTTGTCCAGAGAGAACAAAGCTTTTTTTTTTTTTTGCTTTTTTTTTAGAGCTCTGACATTTGGGGGTTCTAAAGATTTAAACTGCATCCTTAATCAAAACTGTCTTAATCGTTCTGTGAAAAATTCTAATCATGGTAAACCCCCACTTCAAAAGCAAAGTGCTTAATGTGTATGTGATCTGAGTCTAAACCACACCAACACCTCGTGTTTTGGATTCTGGGAAATTCATTGAGTATGCAGGGATGAAACGACAGAGCACTACTTGCTGCTCAGGGGCTAAACATATCACAAACATTAATTCATATCATTACTGAAAGAACACTGAATAATAGGAAAAGGGATAAAGACTTTGCAAACACAAAAATAAAAAAATAAAAAATTCCATGTGTATGTAAATCCATCACTTACTCGTTTGCCACAAAGGGAACAATTATCATTTGGAATGGTTATTTGTTTTACTATATATTCACAGAGAGAAATAAATAAATAAATGGAGATGAAGGGTTCAAAGGATCAGTAAAAATGCAGCAAAAAAGAAATAAGCCCAGTCAAACCAAGGTCAGAAGAGTGTGTGTTGATAATATATCCGATGACTACTGCCATTTTTCTTCACTTGTTTTAATGATATGAACTGAGAAAAGAAGACATTACCCCAATTAAGCCTAACTGTAGGTTAAATGACAATGTAAGGTGTAACAATTTGGAAAAAGGAGAAAAAAGAAAACAAGGAGACCAGAACAAAGCAACTTCTGAAATAATGTGCTTAAGAGCTCCCTCATCCTTCATTATCAGGCCTGAGGACAGCCCAGCTGAAAACATTCGCTAAAACTGTCTGCCTGCCTGTGTGCCTCCCACAGAGAAACGTATGGATCCAAACACTGCTGGTGAACCTCCATTAGCTCGAGTAGATCTGGGTCCCAATCACACGCATGATCTCCTTCTGCACCTTAGGCTCTTGGGTGTTGATGTTAGCATCTCCTACTTGGCCATCCTCATATCTGCGCATAGAGAGAACACTTTATATTTCTGCTTAACACCTGGTCTTGATAACGTCCCTGCCCTTTCTACTGCACTTTATTTTAGATATAACTGCCCAAATTAATGGTGCTTAAGCACAGCTTTAATAAGGAAGATCTGTATTCATTCTTCTGCCTGCATTCCTGGGCTGCTCGTCTATTTACATCACTTCCGCATTCCCACGCTGTCAAATTAAATTCTGTTGTCATCAATCAGGCCTAATATTTTTCTTACCCTCCTTCTGCAAGCCGCTTTTACACATACTTCAAATCTTAGTGGGTTTCTGTCATTCTGCCTTTCAGACTTAGATTCATGCAACCCACTTCCTCTTCATCTTCACCTGGCCAGAGCTGCTTATCCAAGTCTCCACCTGCTTCATCTCTACCATCACTAGTGTCTAGACTCCGGGGGGTGTCCTGTCCTACCAGACTCTAATTCCCAAGTAGTTTAAAACTAAAACTCTGTATTTCATTAATTCATGTTCAGTTTTTCCAAATATAGTTTACCTTATTTCATTTTAAGATTAAGATTTAATCGAGGTGTTAAGAAAATAGGCCTTTAAAAAGAACAACTGAGGTTTGGCTTGATGCTCCTGTCTGGGGAGCAAAAAAAAATTTAGGAGTTGTGTTCTGACATCTTTCTGTTTTTATTCTAACCACACTCTCCATTCTGAAAATAAGAAAAAGTACACACATAGCACAAGAGTTCATTTATACTTAGCTGTCATTTGAGTTAGACTGCAAGCAATCTAAAAAATATTTTCTAACTCAGAAAACAGAGAACACATTGATAAAATCTGCTATTTGGTGGGAAAAAATCCCGATCTTTAAATCACCTGCATCTTTACGCAGTGTAGCAGATTAAAAAATGAGAAAAAACAAAACAACATAAAAACACCAACTATGCATTCAAGAGTGACAGTGACAAAATTAGATGGGTATGCCAACTTAATTTTGTAATAATTCCAAGAATTCAGTTGAAATTATCAAGGCGCTGAAAGTTACTGAAATACTTACACAAAAAAGAAGCGAGTACAGACATGGTCAGAAACCGGACACACCCAGATGTTTCCATGCTTCTGCAGATCCTTTGATGTGATAACTGTTAAAATCAGAGAACTGTGTTTTATCAAAGGAACGTTATTAGAAATTGTAAACTGTAACAACAGTGCTTCTTGTTCTGCTTTGATTGTAGTGTTGCTGTTGTTCAGGAATTATCTGATACAGCATAAAATGTATTATAGCCTAAGTGCTAAATGGCCTTATTATTCTAAGTGATGCACTCTAGCTTTATTTTTATTGTCTCCTTCAATAATAGCAGTGATCATATTGCCATGACTTCATAGCAAGAGCAATTGCATTATAATATCTTTTAGTCCGTAATAGGACTCTATTTGTATTTTACTTTATCAAGGTTTGTCAAGTTTAAAAAGGGTCGAGTAGAAAATATCAAAAATGTGTGTATTAGTTGTTACATCATGTCACATTTAGTCAGTAGTTAATTTATTTCTAAAAAGCTATAATGATGTGACTCAGTTTAACCCATCTACCAATAATATTACACCTCCTATATAATATTACCTTCACAAAGAGCAATACAGTTCAAGTTTCGACTCTGAAGAAACCTTGACTGGATAGGACGGCTCTGTTGAAAAGCAAACATCACTCAATTAGTTGTTACAGAAAAGGCGATGATGTAACTGAAGCATCCAAAAGACAAATAATTAATGTTTAGAAATACTGAAATTATATGGTTCGCCACAGTCAGGTTCAAGGTGAAGATACAAGTGTTTAAAGCATGAAAAACATCAAAAAATGCAAACTGCCTTTTGGAAACCAACTCTCATCTAACCATCAATGTTATTTTAAAAAGAAATCAGAGAGCTTTTTAAGAGATCGGTATAATAAAACTGTGACTCTTCACTGTCCCTCACCTGTGGTATAGTGTTCATGCGGTTGTAACGCTGCACTAGTTCATCTTTGGTGGGCATGCGGTGCTGTCCTTTCCCCATTCCTGCAAGAAGCAGCAAACAACAAATAAAAACAGTCAGAACAACTTTACCTCAACACAACCAATATGTGGGAAAAAAAGAAACAAAAAACTTTCTCTGGTGAACTTTTTGATGTCCTTGTCAACAGGTCCAACTTTAATATAAAATTCACTGCCCTAAATGGTACCAAATACATGCTACATGGAAAACAAGCAAAAAACCAAACATTCAGCGTAAGACATTTTCAGTATTGATAAACAGTTCAAATGGTACTTGTTTTAGACTGTGAATATAATTTTAAAAAATTTAGTACTTAGAAAAGTAGCTGGGAAGATAAATCCAAGTAGACGTAATGTCAAAAACTGTACCATCTGTTAAGTATTTTGCTTTGTTTTAAGAATTCCACATCCATTCTTCAAGTTAACATATGTTAATAGCTGGCCCCCACTAGGAACACACTGTGCTGACGTCCTTATTATCGCCAGCAAACCATATAAGCCTTGAAACATCTTTGCAACCCTCAACTGACAAAGCCAAAGCCAGATTAAAACCAAAAATGTGAAAACACACAAATCCAATGACAAACCTATTTTTATACAGCCACAACATGAAGCATGGCATGGCAGGTGGCACAGAAGCTCAGAGGCCCGAGACCCAGCACCCAAAAATGGAAACACAGTACAGCACAACAGGATAACATGGCAGGCACCCACAAGTGAAAATGGAGTGTTCCAGGATGTCAATTAGGCCATGTAGCAAACACAAAGGATACTCGGTGAACATGGTGGAAAAGGCGAGAGGGGGGGGCACAGAGGTCTGAATGGTGATGAACCGTTCCTACCTGAGTATCCAAAAGATATGCTGGAGATGGGGCTCAGATAGATGCCCTTTCCATACGCTGCCCCATGCAGCTTGGGTTTGAAAAGAGCAGGAAGGAAGGGTCACTGAGCATGTGCACAGGACAGCCTTACACACACATATGTACACTTGGAAATGCTAACACATACAGTGAAATTCATCTCAGATCAACTGTACTTAAATTAGCCTGTGAATGTCAATGATTTTAATATGTATGTGACAGTTCCCCTCAACAACCAAGCATACTAAATACACCCACACATGCAAAGTGCAAATCTAAATTCTGCAAAGTGGAAAGCGTCAAAGAGAGAAATTGTTCCAGGAATCTGAAGCAATTCATATACAGTTACACCTGCTAACTTCTTTCAACATTATGCATTAGAGATGAAGTGATACTCTTGATTTTTGTGCTTTGAATTTTTGCATAAATGTCCAGGTATTCAAATAATACTTGCATGAAACTTGAAATGTAGACATAAATGGAAAGATGGCAAAGTACAAAGATAACTGATTATAAGGTGAGCCTTCTCTCTGCAATGTCTGCAGGGAGGAAAACAGAAGGGCCACACATGTAACGACCAAGAGTCAAATTAAGAGGAAGAACAAAGAGCCACTTGACTGGGAATGCATGAGGGAGACAGCAGTCAGGACATTGCACATCTGGAAGAAATGAAAAGGAACAAGAGACAAGAGATTCTGTGTGATGGCTGGAGCTAAAGGCAGATTCAGTCATCCTCCTCCTCCTGCTGTGAAACACAATGACAGAGGAACAGTGTCAATGCTCAAGGTGAAATAGAGAGAAGGGGGAGGCAGACGAGCACCGAAGCAAGATCAAAGATGAAGACTTCAAAAAGTTGGAGAATAAAGAAGGCATAAATGAAACACATCAGCACGATAGAACAATCATGGCTGAAAGATCCTTGAGGTTTCAGATTTAATTGTGTTTAATCTATTTTCAGGACAAGCCTGAGTCTCTCCCGAGCAGCAGTCTTTATCAGCTGTATTATGCAAATGAAACAGTCTGTGCTCTCTGAAGATCAAATCTTTTCCCTTGTTTTTTTAAGAATTATCTTTTAAAGACCAGATTGATTACAACTACAACAAAATAAAAGTGAGAACAAATGCGGAAATTAATAAGAATTAAAAAAATAAAAATCACAAATATAATTGGGATAGGTGGTATGCCCTTCTTTCCTGGAAAACTCTACAGTTCTTATATGGTCATTTGTTCCACTTTGGTATTAACAAGTTTTATATAAACATTTGAATGATTTATATAAAATATTTGTCCTAACTTTGAGTATACAAAGAGTAGTGACAGTTACTAACCTTTCAATAGCGATCCCTATTCACTCTGTTGAAGGCTGTACTCACTGCCACAGAACTTGTCCTCTGCGTCCTTTAAATACAGATCTAACCTACTCAGTGCTCTAGATGGTTGACCCCAACAGGGCACACAGGCTCTCAGCTGACACCACAGTCCACTTCCTTTGTCCCACAACAGGAAGGGACATGCTGTCTGCTGTTGCCAGCAGAGAAGGCAGAAAGAGGCTGACGCTGGCAAGGAAAATCTCCTAGTGTGCCCTGCTTGCTAAAATGCCAATTGCAAAGCTCATGAAAAGGAAGCTGGCATCCATTAACTGTGAAAATGAATCAGCCGGACAGCGAGCCTGCTTTGTGCAAGGGCAGGTTTGCTGTCCGATAGGAGATGCATCCAGCTAACTGCCAGGGTTACATACCTGCAGTTTGGTATAAGAGGCATTGACTAGTCCATTTCTCAGAACAGAGTGCCAGTTCTCTATATGGGAACCACTAGAGCAAGTGTAGAGAGGGAGAGATAAGAAGATAAAACAAATGCCATGTGAATATAACAGTGTAATAGCGTGGAATCACTTTTTCGTATTGGCTCGATCTCTGCTGTTTAACACTGGAAAAAAATTAACAAAAACAAATATTTTGTTCTCTTTTCATAAAGATCTTTGTAAAATATGTTATCACAAAATATTTAATCTTATAGTTTTTCTATTTTAAAATTCATCATTTTTCATGAACTGGGTAATTGAAGCTTATTACTGGCAAGAGAGAGCAGCAACAGGGATGAGCAACTGGATCCTGAATATACTTGCATTTATCAGCATGTAAATTACTGCATAAGAGGATTTTTTTTTTAAATTTAATTTTAAAAAGAAAGGGTTAAAAAAGCTATAAATCTTTTGGTTTTTAATAATTTAACATTCTACAAAATCTACAACTTAATTCATTAAAAGAGAAGATAACATCACAATCTTCCAGATTTATATTGGTTAACTAAGCCTTAAAACACGGGCAAGTAGTTTTTTTAATATTTTTAACTAATCAGCCTTTGAGCGTAATTAAAGGAACAGTTCACCCCCAAATCAAATTTCTGTGTTTTTGAGCTGACTAGTGGTGCTGTTTATCCATCTGGATTGTTTTGGTGTTAGTTGATAAGTTTTGCAAATATCAGCTGTACGGATTTCACTTGAATATGATGAAGCTAGATTCTGCTGCTCAAAACACCAAAATACACGAATCTCAGCAACAACATCTATTTTCAGTAATCATGACCCAGTATAAGGTTACTTTTCTACTGATTTTTTTCAAATATATTATTTGGTGATTTGAGAACCATTAGGCAAGTGCCATTTAATTCCTTTATATGTGAGATGGTCTCTCTTTTTTTCAAAAAGTCATGTTTCTATTTATATCGATATAAAAAAAAATTGCAGTCAGGCTAAATTAAGCATTTGGCATTTTCTGTTATCTGATTATTAAATTTGTAGTAGGAACCATCATGCAGAGAGACTGTAAGCCCTGTTGGTGAATTAGTTGTACCCTGCACGTGCCCAGATGGGTTGTGAGTATCTAAAATATTCAGCACAGCCCCATCTGCTACAGTACAAATCTGTATCTCACAGATATTGCTGGCTCCATGTGCTGGCTAAGAAAGGTGGTTTCTCAGTCCAGGAGAATGACCATTGCTCTGTGCTGTTATTTGTTATGGTTCCATAAAAATCTGCTAAAGTGGCCCCTTTCAGCAAATGCATAATGACCAGGTGTTACACTGAGACATGTACATGTTTGCAAAGTATAGCGCTCCAAAGCTAAATTATGCATTCATTTTAGCAGCTATGCTTGATTTGACATCAATTATTAAAAGAATTTGATTCCTCAGAAAATATTTCCCACCAGCCACACGCTTATAAATATAATAACCACTAAGTGTTTTCTGATACTTCAGCACTGCCTAAATGGTTTTACTTCTTAAGCATTAAAGGCTTTAAAATTTTAAATTCATTTACTGACAACATGTTAAATAATGGAAATGTAACTCACTGGAAGGCAAAAGTGCTGCCGTATAACTTCTTGGCAGTGCGAAAACGAGCTTCCTTGGCTGGGGGGCTGCTGAGCAGGAGGAACTGGTGGGAGGTGTGCATGAATTTCAGTTGCTGTTACGGTGAGATCATTGAGATGAGAGAATATCAGAGACAAGTGGACAGGGAACGAGTACGTATCAAATTACACAATATAGCATTCAAAAATGTTTATAGAAGGGACATAAGGCAATATTGTTCTGGTTTCCTACCCTACTGAGAGGCAGCTTGACGATATGAGATCTGTTACTGGAAATAATCCTGTAGAAACATAGAGAAGAGATTCAAATATGTATATAAACTATATTGTATCATAATAGCATCGTGTTAATACTACTCACAGCAGACATCTTGACTTGTCAAAGTAAAAACAACACATCACTGAAGATGTTTCCTTTTTTTTCAAGTGTCCAAGTATCCCATGGCAATATGACAGTGAGGTGATGTAGATAATACCAGAAGGTGAAAACACACAGCACAACGGATTCTCTTTACTCACCACTGTAGCAGGGGATGGGCCAAAGGGTCTAGTTTGTCCATCTGTTTCTTAATCTCCAGATATGAACCCTGGAAAAAACATGCAAATGTGATTTTCTTTTTTTTTTTTTGTCCTTCCCAAAAACAAATGAGTAAGCTTTTACTTGTGATGTGAATATTATATAATGATATCATCTTATAGATGCAGTCCAACCACAGTAGGTAACAAGTGGGTAAACACATGTAGCATGGAGAAGATACCACTTTGATTAACAAAACTGCATCCATGAAGATTAAACAGCACCGTTCCTTAAATTAAAAAAAAAAAAAATGTGAACGGACATTGTCAGTAATCTCGATACACATAAAAGCCTACTTCCAAAGACATTGGGATGCTATTTTTATCTGCATTTTACATGCCTTTCAACCCATTTTAAAAAGAAGCTACTCTACTATTATGGCCTTTCTTTCCCTCCCACCTCCTTCTTGTACCTGGGTCATTTCCCGAATGGACATTACACTATCCAGTGCTTTTTGTAGTCTTTCATAATTCTTCTTCTGTGTTCACCGGTTGAGCCAAACATCCATTGTATGCAGTAAAAGAGAGAACAACATACAGAAATCTAAAATCACTGGAGACATACAGGTCTTAGGTTTAATCATTAGTTTGAAATATATAAAATAGAAAAATAAATTTTAACAATAATTTTAGTTTTTTCTGATGGCAGAAGTGTTTTTTTTTTTAAAGTATGCAGTATGTCTTTTTCAAATTAAATGTCATGATGGAATTAAATATGATCTTTAGAAATGCAGTGAGGATGCTGACCTTTGGATTAAAGGCAAGAGTCTTGGGGTCATTGGGATCAACAACTGAAGGGTAAGGCTCAAATATGATGCTCTTACGAGGAGACTCCAGGGCAGCTCGACACATAGCTACAAGAAGGTCCACGACCTGGGAAGAGAGGGGTTATATATTTATATTTTGTGCCTTCAGTTTATGCTGATGACTGAAATTGTGTTTTTTCCAATAACACATATTAGCTACAGTTAATCAGAATTGGATCAAAATGTTGACATTGGTATTTTTGTTCTTATCTATAGTTCAGCATTTTTATCTAATATCTAAAGGAATGGACTATAAAATCCAAATAATGTGCATTATTTGATATACTGTCGAAGTGTTGTGGTCACCTCTGCTCCGGTGGCCACTTCCTCTGCAGCTCCAGACATTACACCCAGAGTGTAGAAAGAGAACACACACAGCTCCCTTGTGCACACAGCAGGCTGCATGAACAAACAAAGTTTAATCTACACCTATTTCGAAATCTACTACCCATACACAAAAAGGTACATTAAGTCACACAATCTTCCCATTTGCTTACTCTAGTATTAAGTAAGCAAGAAAATCTTCAACCAGAAATATGTATATGTATATTACTGACAGAAAAAAAAAATCATAGATCATGTTTCAAGTTTTACTGATATGTTTTCCACTTATATAAGGGGTTCATATTTCTGCATCTCATACTTATACATCTATGTGTTTCTCTTATTTGCCACTGGTACCTTCAGCATGGATCCATTCTGAAAGACATGCTGTTCGTCACAAACCACGCAGTACTCATTAAGTGTGGGGATCCTCTGTTCTGAGTACTTCATTATCTGTTTGGGGGGAAAGCAGAGTAGTGTTCTGAATTAATTGTCATCTTCAGCACTGCCATTCAAAGGAATTCTGACTATTTTGGCAAAGTTGTTACAATGCCATGGTTTTGGGTCCTAGAATAACAATACATTTTAGAGCTCAACAATCAGTTACACAATACTAGGAGCTAATAGAATCTACAGACTGTATGGCGTGGGTTCACACCTAACAATGATGAAATCCCCAGGAGCCATTTATAAATTACTCACCAGGTATTATTTTTTATTTTTAAGTCATTCAAACAACGTGTGGTATTTTAATGCTCAGGTAATTAGTTTACTTTCTTCTTAGCCATGACTGAGACAAAATGTAGAAGTGGCTTTGTAAGTGGACTGACATCTTTTTGAGATCTAACCTGCACTAAGAAGCCATACTCCAAGGTAGGAATGTTCTTGCAGTGGCCGCCCGCCTGGGATGAGAAAAACAATTCAATCAGCTGCCTCGTGGTAATCTGCGCTGGGGCCCTGGCCGCCGGGACAGCCACAGTCTGATGAGTCAAGTGAAGACAAAGCATTATGGGAAAGGGCGCACCAGCCATGTTACGGTAAGGGTAGGGAAAGACTCAGGTGGGTACAGTGCAGGTGGCGGGTGACTGAGAAGGGGGTCAGAGTGAATCACAGCGGATTAAGACATAAAAACAAAAAAATACTTAAGTTTCTTAATAACAGCATTTCACCACATACAATTTCCAGAATTACAGTACTTAAAATATTAACTTCTAACATTACGGGTTTCTACAACAGAACTTTTATGAGTGGAAAGAAAGTAAAGTTAACAGCCTCAGAGTTGTGGTGTAAACACTGCGACCAAAACTTGACATGTGACAGTTAAAATATATATTTATTGAGAAAGAGGGAAAGGAGTAAAATTTACACAAGTCAGCATTTTAACTGAAAGGTATTTCACATTTGGGTGTTGATTTGTCAAGACTTGCTCTGACCTGGCTATTTGGTGGATAGCTGAATAGCTCTCCTTTAGGGTTCTTCATGGTACAGGAGATCGAGCGGTTCATTAAGCGCGTCACCCTCAGCTCAGGGACACTTAGCTTCCCTTTTAAAACTGTGTCTTGAATCAGAGGAAAACTTGGAGACCTGACAGAGACCAAAATACAAAGAAAGCTGTCATTCAGAGTTTCAAAGGGGATATGATTCAGAGCACAAAGGATTTAGATTTTAAGGTTAAAGAACACATTTTGGTATCACTATGATGCTGCTAACAACAAAATCTTAATTGTGAGCAATCTCATTTTAAAAATCATATTATTTATAATAATATATGATCTAGACTGTAATATATTTGTCGACTATAGGCTTAGACAATTTTATAGTGACATCTTCTAAAGAAGTACACACTCTGCTCTAGTGATTCATACTGTACTAACAGGTAATACTAGCTCTGACAACTGGAATCTGACAGCAGCTCAAGTCACTAACTGTTACCTGCAAGAGCCAGTGTTGACTTCTACCATTGCTCTCAGTATATAATCAATGTACCACCTTGACGTGAGACTTGTCAAGTTTTGAGAATGTCAAGACAGGCTAGTAGTTAGAGGAGCTGACCTCCACTGAGTGGGCTGGGATTTAATCCCTATGCACCGATAACTGTCAAAGAATGTCTGAGGAAGTCAGAAGCCAAAAATTGTAGTTACCCAAAGGGGAATTTGGTTGTGCTTGTCAAAGCTTGAATTTCAGTCAGTCTTCACAATGCTGAGTCAGAGCTACCATTCCTGTTTGTCTTTTTTGCTATAGTTCACCTAATAGTTTGTAGTATTTATATGGTGTATTTATCCTGTTTATGAACGTAGGTAGAGAATGAATCATTAAACTTTAGGTGCGCACAGTATTGTGTATCATGAAACCTTAAGTTCCATATGATTTATGATTTGTGCTTTCAGCTTTGTTTTTATTTTGGCAGATATGCTTATTTCCTACTGCCTAAGACTGATAACTAACTTTGATAATTAACTGGAGAAACATAGCATATTAGCACTTGCCACTACAGTCTGAATCAGCTATGAGATGTTCTCAAAAAAGTCAATGTCTTCCATCACTATGCCTATATTATGTCAGTAAATAACAAAAGTACAAACAGACTACACAGAAAGCAAACATGCATTTGTGATGAATGAAAAAAAAAGACAGAAATCAGAAATTAAATCTTACTCGGGATTCCAGTGTCATTTACCAATTGTGAAGCTAAAGTGTGAGAGAGATACCTACTTTGGGATGGGGGAGAAGATGCTGAGCCCGGCACGGAACTTCTTGATGGTCCCTCCGGCTTTGAACCAGCTGTGCCTCTTCTCCTGCTGGGCCTTGAGAAACTCATTGCTGAGGTGCTTCCACTGCTGTGAGGTGAATGTGCTCAGGATCCTGTGATAACATGACAGTGAGGAAGGAAGACGCTAATTTTCTCTTTCAATCGGCACCAAATAAACCTTCTCATAAACTAAATATTACTATTACGTTAAACTAAGCTACTGAAACTAACTGAAATTTTTCTGCAGCTCTTGCTCACAATGGTACAGGTATAGAGTTTTTTTAGGTCCCAAATTTAAGAGATTACATCACTTACTTTTTAAGTTGCAGGCCCAAGCTGAAACCTTCTTTATTTGATGGCTGGAACACTTCTACTGACGGCTCTAAATAAAGATGACTAATATTATTACACATAGTGTACAGATAGACACAAACTGTGTTTGTTTTTTTCCCCCATTCTCCCTCTTGTACAGCGCACAATGTACTCATCTCTCACACTCATTGAGTAGCACAAATACAAAGTCCCTTCCAGAAAACCAACATCCACAGTGACATCTTTACTCACCGGGTCCATCGAGATACTGAGAAAGAGAAAAGCGAAGTCTCAGAATAATTGGTTCTGTTCTGATAACTTTCCATGCCGTCGCAACTTCCTCCTGAGTCGGACACAGACACACAAATATGCAGAGTTAGCATCCTAATTAAAGACATTTCTTGTAATATAAAGAGATTATAATTTTATGATGCATTTTACTTTGCAAACTGTCAATATTAGAATAGTAATAGGCAAAATTGGAGGAGGTGTTTCCAGTGAAGACTCACATCTAAGAAACTGATGTTAATATGAAGATCGATGTCTACATCATCAATGGTTCCATACTCCCTGTTCATAAACACAACAACATGTAGAGTTAGTTTATCATGAGTAATCAAAGTTATACTCAAACCAGTTCACGTGGTTATACCCTGAGGGTGGTTGTTTTTTTCTCTTTTGGCCCAACTAGTTATAACAGAGTGCAAGCATGTTTAATCTTATCTCTACTTAGTTATTTCTTTCAAAACTAGTCAAAATTTAAACAGCTTGATTGCATATGTGTGTGTGTGTGTCTTACTATCTATGCTGTACCTGACAGAGATAGCACTGTCAGTGTAGATGTCTTTTACAGCCTCAATGTCTGCATCCAGTTGAGGGTGTCGATACAGGTCAGCAGCACAACTCCCCTGCAATAAGCAGCACTGGTCACAGTTATAGCAGGGAATGAATTCTCAGTGGTTCCTAATCTTATTTTCTTTTTTAATCAAACATATCCCCACACACCCCACAGTCCCATCAGATAAAATCCAAGCACTCGTTACAGTTGTGTTTCAAAACAGTTTAAGTTTTCAAGTTAAGCCTTAAATTAGAGATTGCTTATCAAAATGAATTATCTAACATTTGATATTGCTACAGTTTGCACACAATTGTTCATTCACTGTTTGTGTTAGTTTGCATTTGTACCAGCTTAAGGTTTCAACTAGCTGCTCATTACTTTCACACACTTATTTTAACTAATCATCCACAGTATGCTTTACTATGACCTTGCAAAGCTCTGACTCAAAAACAAAATCTTTATAACAAAGCAATATTTTTATATGAAACTATAGTTAATAACTTAAATGGGATATCTGAACAATATGATATGGAGTGGTATTTAATCTTTATATTACAAAAATTAAAAAGCCTAAATAAAATGTACTATGTCTGTCATATATGTTCCTGATATCTAGAGTTGATATCTCTTCCCTTCAGCTGAGTGTGTAGAACAGATCACACAGTTTTGTTCTTATCTTCACTACACTGCTTTCAAGTTCTCTGACTGCACTGAAACGAGCGTTAAGTCCCAGACTGGATTTACATTTCAATCAAAAGACTTCCAAGATAACCACAAAAAGGATAACTAACAGATTAAGGTCTTATATGTGAGTGAAGCAATGAACTTTGTGAGATGAGATGATACATTAAATATTTGCATCAGAAATGAATTTGACTGAGGTACTTGGGATTACTTGGGCTATTTGGGGTTATGTAAGGTGTAAATAGTAAATGAAAATACTATGATCCTAATTTGAATAAAAACACAACATTCCCAGATCGTCACATATGGTAATATAAACACTTACACAACTTCACAAAACACAGCATCACATTCTGTAATTAATTAAAAATACATTGGGCCTTTTTCCAGCACAGCATTAGAATGCAAATGTCAGTCATTTGGCCCATCGGAGAGAAACATGTCAAAAATTATTTACCACAATGCCGTGACATTTGGTCTGAATATTTACAGTTCCCAAGAGAATCATCCCAAATGATTCTGCTGACCTCTGACTTATTGTCTGCAGTTACTATTGGGTCAAAAAATCCTCCTGACATAAACTTGTGTCTGTAGCAGTATATGAAAAGTAGAGATCTCTGCTCATGCATGTTAAATTGCTAAAAGATTACCTTTGTACCAACTGGGCTATAATATCACAAAAAAGCACTGTACCAAAGATATGAGGCTTACTTTTTCCTTCATAACACTCTCAGTTATTACTGCTGAGGATTTAATAATGACAGAAGGCCTAAAATAAACACCATACATGTTTTTGACTTACCAACATTATCCTAACGTGAGGTGAAATTAACAATACAAGTAATATGTATTTCAAAACCTGTAAACTAACTGTGGTTTTGTTTGTGTCAATGTATTATAACATTGGGAAAAACTATTTTTTTAAAAACACATAATTTTAAATAACTAGAAATAACCACAAATAAGCACAAGTAGTAAAAACACAATGCCAATATCCTGACAACAGATTCAACAGAGATTTTGCGATGGTAATAGTGTTTGCTGTACCTGAATGCCATATAGGAATTGTTCTGATTCGTTCTCCCCATCTGACTCCTCGTCTGTCCAACACTGTCCTTTGATGTCCTGTGGGCCCACACATTGTGAAAAAGCTATTATAGTGCAGTGGGACGAAAAAGCAACCTCTTTCTATCATCCTTTCATCTCCCACTTCTCTATTTAGACTTCCTTCATGTGCTTCAAAATACTGCTTAAATAGCATCGCAAAGAGAGAGATGAAGGGACACGATTTATTTCCGACAGGATATTCTCTCAGTTCAACCCTTTTTAAACGAATCCTCAAATGACAATGAAAAAGGATGACTTTACAAAAATAGGATTTTATAAATAAAATGAACTCTGTTTCTTATCGTTTCCAGCAAAGCCTGAAACCCAGAGGTCCAACAGAATAAACCAAATTATTTATTTTGCCACGTCAATATAATTTAATTTAAAGCTTTTTATATCATTAACAAAGACAAAAAAATTTTACACCATTGTAATGATAAGTAATGATTACGCCAATAGGTTCTCAGTTGTCTTACCATTGGGTCTGCTGTTATGGCTCTCTCAGACAGGTTTGGGCCTTTGATTAGTGCCAACCATGTCAGCCTGTTTCTAGGTGGAAGGAGTGAGAACACAAAAGTGCAGAGCTTTGATTGACAGTCTCACATGACTCCTCAGTATCATAACCTCGAAAAATACAAATATAAAATTAAAAACAAACAAAACAAAACAAAAAAATAATAAAACAAGAAACAAAGAGGCCACTGCAAGTGACGCCATGCTTTGTAAACGGTGCCCTCCTCCTCTTTTCTTTAAATCTTCTGCACTTCACCTTGCCATGTATCCTAGCAACAGCCATCTCTGCCTTCTTTCAGAGTGGCATTAATCACTGCAGAGAGAATGTGTGGGAGATATGTGCAGTACGTTCAGTTCCAAGGATGTTTCCATTTTTTTGTTTGTTTTTTTTTCCAGGAATTTAACCTAAAAATATCAAAGCAGCAGAGGTTTTTATAGGCCTTACCTGTTGTAGACACAAGGCTAAAGCAGCACATTTACTTATCTCACTGCACTGTTAGACTGCGATTTATTGTTATGAGAGTGAGGAACAAATGTGAAAAAATATATATTTTCTGAGCTAATTTCCCCCGAGTTAGCCTAAAAAGAGCACTAGAGTTTTAAGTAATTTTTAACGCAAGAAAACAATAGCTGCCTCAAATGAAACAACAGTCACAATGATTGCCAAAAAATATCTAAATGATCCAGCCGCTCCCTTCTGTTAGATATGTAAACAATGCACTGCTGAAAATTACAATTTACATAGTCCAGCCCACATCAAACAATAAAATGAATGAAAAATTAACAAAATAGGAAATGATCTAGGAGGGGTGAATGCCTTGAAAAAGACAAAGACAAAAAAGAACAGACATACACAAAGCCATTCATGGGATATATAGGTCAGTATAGTAAAAAGGATACCAATTTTTCATGTCTTCTTTGACTAGGCCTGTTTCAGTACGTCTACATGAAAATTATGGGTATCTGTTTTTGTGAGTCTGTCATGATCATGCTCTTCTCATTGTTGTAAAACACCCTTTCTTACAACAATAGCACACAAGTAAATTCTCATTAAACACTGCTGCTCTCAAAACCATATCTTCTTCTTTAGCTTCTTCTCTTTTCTCTATATGCCTGCTGCCTTGCTGTTCTCAACCGTGCTAGCATCTACATCCTCCCAGCTCCCTAACCCGCCATTCCTGGAGCCTCTGTCGTCTCACATGCCAATAGTTACTGACACAGTGCCCACCCCCACACAAACACACATTTAGCCGTCCCCATTCCTCCTTTTGATAACTATTTAGCTTAAACACAGAGGCAGTCAGGCGTATTTTCCCCTCCCCCCATGCTCTGGAACCCCCCCACCTACCCCATCCATCCACACTTACCTCCACAGAGGATGGAGACTGGGATGCTGTCCTTGCCTCAGCTTTTCTCCCTCTTAAAGGGCACACCTGCCTCTCTCTCGGCGGCTGCTTTCCACTGAAATGATAGATGACAATAAGTCCTTTCAAATAAAACCAAACCAGAGCCACAATCCTAAATTCTAAAGTGTCTATTTCTCAATGCTTGTGGTGTGCGTCTGTGGGCAAGCCAGCTAGTGTGTGTGAGTAAGAGCCTATGTGTTTATCTATTACAGATCTCTGCTCTTACTGCTCTCTTATATTTTGCCTGACAACACTGAGGTGTCTGAGCATGCTCAGTGAGACTAGGCAAGCCAGTCATGTGACCTGCAGCTGACTGCACTGCTGCTGAGAAATAAGGGGGAAAATGGCTCTGCATGTGTATGCATCTGCCTGTGTGTTTGCGTGTGGTGTGCGGTTGCATAAGTCAGTGTCCATTAGTGTGCTCTTTTACTTTGGAGGTAGCTTTTGGTTGATATTTTAGTGCTTCACGTCTTCTTTAAATTTATTTAAGATAAAAATAGTATAATTATACCACAAGCTACATTTGCACTGTATACTACATAGCATGCAGTTACATGCAATAAATATTTCATGCAACATAATATACTAACACTCCAATTATGTTTTAAAAAGTGACTTCTATTATATTAACATTATAAGAAAATAATCGTTCCCATCTCCAAAATAGACTCACTTGCATGTGTGAGACAATGGCCTTTCAGCTAATCAGTCTTTACCCTCTTTATCTCCAGGTATCTATTTAAGAACTGGCCTGAAGAATGGGAAGATTAATGGACAGGTGTCCATCCACTTGCCTGTTGTGAGGCTGTAGTCTGGACAGACATGCTTGGGACAGCCCCTTACCCACCCAATTGCTAGGTATTGGATAAGATAAAGGCAGATGCACAGATGATCTACTGAAAGAGTGTGATTGTTTACACCCGAGTTTGCTGAGTGTCTTGGAAAGCTGCTTTTTGATTGTTATTTATCCTCATTTTAGGTTTTTTTTATTAGTGTATTCTTATTTTTTCCTGATTATTGCACTATAGCGGCTGGTGAAAAACAATATTTTGTTTCAACCTGTGCATTTCTGTAAATACCATGTGAAATGACAATAAACTTGAATCTTGATCTGCTGTGGCGACCTCTAAAGGAACCAGCTGCCAGAAGAAGAAAATAAGACATTTATTTGTCCCACAATAATGCAAACTAAAGGGTACTGACTCCAATGAAACACTATAAATATGGGGTTTAACGTCATTCACAGTGATTTCATCAGCTTACAGAGTTTAGACTTCTTGGTACTTTATTTGTGAAGCTAAGAAGTCAATCTAAATATTCTAAATTACATATGCAGACTTATTTAGACAAGAGGTTGCCAAATTAAGGGAATCGCTTTTGATTAAAGTCTACAAAAGAAAACTGCACACACGAACCCTTTGTCTGTTTGTACATTTTTCTAATGTTTCAGTTTAGGGTGGAGGTTTCTGTTGGTTTTTGAAAAACAAGCTTTCTAACCCTTACTGAGCAGCCATTTTCCAGACAGCAGCTATATTTTTCTTCATTAGCGTTTAGTCTGCTATGATGACTAGTACAGAGGAGTCAAAATTCATCCGTCTGATCTTATTCTAAACAGCTATATCACAGTGCAATATAAAGTGGACGAAGGAAATGAACAGAAGTTTGTCAAGCTTGTCAACCTAGTTGCCTGCACAAAAGGTTACCAGGTTACCAACAGCTAACACTGGGCAATAGGCCACACTTTGAAAACTCTGTCTTTAGTCTAGGTCATTATCTTTACTCCATTTTCAGCATAATCAGATTGCTAAAACTGTGACCACACCATCACTATTCTATTTGGGGTTAGGAGAAAAAAGACACAATACCATGTTTTGGTGATGGATATATGTATGTATTCACTTCCATACATGTATATATAGATAAATGTTTGTAATAACATAATGTAAAACCTGTTGTTGTTTTTTTCATTTTGTAAATGAGCTCAATATTTTAAAGCAAATAATATTAAACACTATCAACTGATTTTTATCCGTGGTTCCAAGTACTTCACAGTCTGTTTTATTTTGGTAGCACTGGTGGAGGCAGTTTTACTAGAGCAGTATTAGCAGCATTAAGGTGTTCTATCTGCTCATCTCTGAGACTTATCTGAGCATATTCTCATACTGTCTTACTGTACAACATGGCACAGGCTTTAGCAGCAATTAATGCTGACTGACAGCCAAGAGCTTGGGCAGTGAACCAAGAGACTGAACAGCAGGTCTGTTCCTCACCTGGAAAGGTGTGTCAACTGGCCTTGGATGCTGGAGTACATGGGATCCAGGTAAAGGAAGCCAGCAAACAGAGAAACAGCAACATGGGCAGTGGGAGTAGCAGTGCTACCACAACTGTTAACAGGTGAGTTAAACGTGTAACATGGGAAAAGGGGGTACACCTGCAGTGGGAAGTGCAGGCTTTTGTAGCAGTGCAAAAAAATAGCATCTGTGTTTTATTGTTTTTGTAAACTACATGTTTAGGATTATCTGCAGGTTTTGTTGCAGAGCTTAAACATTTTGTTCACTGCAGTTAAAATGTATTTGTGCCTGTGTCAAGGATTTACTTTCGGCTCACAGCTGATTATGGCAACCAGATAATTAATCACTGTGGCAAGCATTTTTTTTTCATAGTTATGTACTGTATGCAAGGCACAAATCCGTGTTATGTGTATTTATTGCCAAGTGGTAAAATGTAAATGTATACCCCCCCCCCCAAAAAAAGTTTACATTCTCTCTTTCTCTCTCTATCCCTCATGCAGGATGTATTTACATTTTGTATTGGTATAAAATATTAACACAGGAAGGTTTTTAATGTAGTCCAGTGGCTTGTAAAAGTTTTCTGACATTCACAACTTCAGAAGCAGTTTATGCCTAACACATTCTATCAACTTTTACCAATTAAAAACCAATCCAATTTGAATGTTATTATTTTCTTTCCTTATTTCTCCAAAAATGTTTTTTTATCTTAATTTTATGTCATATATTTAACTTGGTCATCATTACCCCACCTGCTTCAACCGTGGGGGACACGCCACTGTTTGGAGATGCCTGCTATAGTTTGTATTTATAAATTACGAATATGATTTAAAGTTAAAAATAATAATAATAATTTAAATAAGGCGCAAATAATATTTACATAACATAACATAACATAACAAATAACCGAAATTAATGTTTATATTTTAAGAGAACGTATTTTGGAAATATTCAATATTAAGTAACAAAATGCACATACTTATATAACTGACCATAACCAGACTGCTGTATAATTTTTTATCGCTAGATGGAGTTAGAGTCTATAAAGAATTTCCGAGGCCCACGTTAGATTTTTCTGTCTACTGCTGACTGATTGGGAACTTACAAAATACAGCAGGAGCACTAAAAAGCATTTGGGTCTCTTTTATCTTTCTTTCTATTAACCGTCTTTCATCAACTAAGTTTAACATAAAAATATATTATGACAGCACACAAGTCGGTTACCGTATACAGCACGTCTAATGATGCTTCCCATGTTACACTAAGCAGCAGATGGTTAGCACGTCCAGGCACTAATGAAGTCAAAAGACAACAAGGAATATTTAATTCATATAAATACTACGGGGCCTGTAAACGGAGACTGAATGCCGATGTTAAGCAAACTACTGCATTTTTCATCTTCCTCACTTTTATTCGGGAAAGCCACACATAGTCACATGTCCAGGTCCTCACGCGTCCCAACCACTACCATACGCATCTCTGTATCCTTCCGCGCTGTTTTTTATTTACCACTTCCTGGCTTTCAACAGGCGTAAACCCGATATAAAAGTGAAATAAATCTTTCTTTTTCGTGTTCTTGATACTATAATGGTCGCAGCGGTTGATATAAGACTCTAAAGACCCCCTTTCCCTTTTTACATGCTCTCTCGGATGGATATCGTAGCATCCCTAGAAAGTAGTGCCATAGCTTGAGGTACTAAAGAGATCACCTTGAGCTGAGCTCAGTGGTACGCCAGTCACATCGGTTCAACCGGTTCAACAGCTACTAAAGGTGGGAATCCTCAACAGGGGGTTCAGCTGCATTGTCTGTCGATCCATTGGACGTGTCACAGCTTTTAAAACCTGTAAGACTTTTATTTTCAGTAGCTATTTTTTACACTCTGGTAAGATTTACTGAGCAACTCTGCGTGTTGCTCACCGACATGTGGTTTCCTGTCTTTCTCATTTACCGGTATTTTAATTGATTACTATTTTAAAGCTTCAAAAAATGTAACAGTGTTAATACAGCTAGATGAATACAGTCATCTTAGATCAGCCATTTTAAACCCCTCATATGCGGACTTAGAATGCTTTTAACAGCCTTGTGGCAGTGCATTTAATAAACGGATAAGCCGAGGGAATGTATGTGTAAATTGAGCAGCTGCTTATATTACAAACTCTTTAAAAAGTAGAAATATTTATTTTTGTAGCCAACCCAGAAAATGTATGAATACCAGTAACATTTTATTTCATTCGCGTGAAACGTTGTAGAATCGCTTCCTGTTGCCTCTTGACGTGGGTGTGGCCCCTCCGTCTTTTCGGCTTCCCATTGGTCAATCTCCGTGATGCGTCTAGCTGAGGAAAATGTGACGCAGGATGAGAACGTGACCTTTAGCGCATCGTCTTTACTATAACTTGATCTGCGTTTTTATAAAAAACTGATGTTTTATAGCTGATGTAGCTTTTAAATAATGAGAAAAAATCTAGTTAATTTCATTGTAGGTAATGTAATGATGCTTAATTAAAGAATTGCGTGGTATGTGTTCTGCTTTTCCTCCGTGTGCCCGTTACTGCTAAGCTAAATTCATCACGATGCGCATCTTCATCCTTTAATTCATCAGTCTTTCCTCTCTTAATTAAATGCCGGCCACGTTAGATGTTGTGTATGGCATGGCCGTCCTGTAGATCTAGTTTGAAATATGGGTTTTGTTTGACTACAGTAATTTTCCGCAGTGGTGGAAGGCCTTATTGACACTAGATACATAGGAATGAAGGCAGGTCTCATCCTGCCAGGTATGTGAACACTTCTTTTTTTCCACAAAAAGAAGTCTTTTAGCTGAATTTTTAAACTGCAGTTTGATTTCCTTAATAATTGTGAAATACACCTCCTGCATATGCTTTATTTTCTGAAATGCAGTTATTTGTATAACACAATAATTGTCATTGATATGACCTTCCTGGGCAAATGCGCTGTTTACAAAATGAAGTCTCATTTACAAGAGCCCAACCAAATCAGATTGTCAGGCAACTGACTGAGTTCTGTTGAAGTGATTAACTCCACAAGAGAACCTTGAGTGTCTTTGCCACTTAAATCTAGACTGAAAGCACAGAACTCTAGAGGCACTGTTGTAATTATTTTCTCACATAAAGGCAGAGTAACCTAAGTTAAATTGAGCCTGTGAACTTAAACTTCAGACTCTAGAACTTTTTTTTAACCAGCAAATACCTCAACAGAAGGTTCTGTGTGACAAACATCTGGGTCATCACTTAGTAATTTTCTGCTTTTGAAATCATTGTGAAGGGCACCTATCTGTTTACCAAGACCAGTGTGAGTCGTGGATGCCACCTGCTGCTACAGTTAATGACTAAAACTACAATTTCCTCTTCTAGTAGGAACTACTGTCCTTGACCTGCCGTTTTGATAAGAATGTTTAGCTTTAGCAAAGCTGGTGGTCAGTGTATTAATCTGGACCAAACAGCTGTTGGTCTCTCTACTGTAGATGTATGTTTGCTAATGCCGCATGGAGCCAACTCCACCATTATGAGTATTCCTTTGCCACCACCTGACAAAATGGTCACTCTAAAGGTACACACTACCCTAAATAAAGTTTGTAAGAATCTGTAGATTCTAACAACCATCATGTATTCTGAGGATTAGCTTTCTGCCACTTGACTTGCCATGTTGTGTTATTATTAGCCAAAAATCCATTTTTAGACTCGGGGCTACCCTAGACTGGTAGCAACACTGGTGTCAGAATACTCCTGTACCATCACAGAAGTCTCATGTATGTCGGTTGTATTAGATCGTGGTGACTGTCTAGTCACTGTGGGTGCTCTTCATATCCTTTATCCTCATTGAATGGATTTACTCTTGAGCTCCTGGGAATGTTACACACATGCACGCACGTTGCTGGCGCACTCAGTTCTGCTGTAGCAAGGAGAAGTTTGTTCGCTGGCATTGGAAGCTCAAGCACACTGGGGTGGCTATGGAGGTCATTTGTGTTAACATGCTTTGTCCCCAAGAGGAACAGGAAGATCTACTGGGGGTATGTAGTGTAACCTGCAAATGGTGCCTTGGTTGAGAGAGTGTGGAGGATTGAAACCATTCAAGAGCCACCTTGGATTAGCCCAGTGTTACATCACATGCTTAGCAGGTGATACAAAATGTTATGTCACCCTGGCAGGAATGCTACTATAACTGCTTATGATTGCACAGCTGTTTTCATAGATAAGTTGGATAAGAAATGGTATACAAAGACGTGATAAGATGGTGAGAGAATATGTTACAAAAGTATGTCTTACAAAATGATTATCAGCACTCTGCTCTTAGTTGGTCCTGCATCTGCGTCAGGGTTGCTGTAGCTGCTGCTGGTCTGTGACTACTGTCCACTAGGTATCCGGGGTTCAGAGATGCCTCTTTATGTAGTCATTGTGTTTCTCTATAACAACAAGGAGCATACAAGCTGGAACAAAGCATGTTCTTTGGCCAGTCTCATTCCTTCTGGTCCAAAAATAACACTTCACTTGAGGATACAGGCAGTATGTGAGTGTGAGAGGACATTTTTCCTGAACTGCAAAAGACACAGGCAGATAATTCTGTGTATTTGCAGAAGAAAATCTTATCAGATCCCTATTTTATGACAGTAATGATGAGACATTCAGCACATTTTTGGTTGATGCACATTTGAAATCCCCAACCTCAACAAGCAAGGGTAAGCTAGCAATTCTGTCACTAGAAGCAAGCCTGTGATTTTAATTACTATTCCTACTCCTAGATACAGCTATGTTTTTTTTGCCAACTATGACTGTTTGTGTGTCCTGGAGACACATTATGTAGTGGGAACTACAGCAACAGGGCTTTTGAGCACTTTGGCAAGGGTCAGTATATCTGTCTGTGGAAAGCTTTTTAACACAGTAGCTCTCCAGAGATGCAAGGAACAGCCTAGTAAATATAGAAGGCTTTACGTGTGTGCCCACGTGTAGCACCAAGACTGTCTGTATGGTGCAGAGAGGCCTATGGCCCTGCCCAGCTTGACGTTTCTGTCACAGTTCTAAATTATTTTTTTATTTTATTTTTTAATGCATCTCTTCTCAAGTGAATTCTCTCTATCTGTTGTATAAATACAGAATTTTCCTTTTTTTAGGGGAGTTGGTTTTGGACATATTTGTAGTCGTCTAACGAACATCTTCTGTAGGAAGTTGCATAAAACTTCATTTCCACATTTCCTTCTAAATGCCTTTTCAGTTTTGCAATGTTGATGAACTGTATTGAACTTTAGAGGTTTAACGTTAAAGATGTAACATTTAAATTAGACTGTAGAAAAGAGTGACGATGATGGCATTCCATCTAGATGTTGCATTTTTCTCAGATGTTTTGATTGTCTGATTGTCATCGGGTGTGTTTGTTCGACATCTGCTATTGTACTATTTAATCCATTTTGTTAAAGTCGTTTTATTGCTTTTTGGGTCACACCAGGAAATCATTTAAAAAGAGCATGCTGCAGTAGCTAGCATGATTACAGGCTCCTTTTGCCCCCTCTGAGGTTTTTCCCTGTGGTTCAGCCCACTGAGGGGTTGAGTGTGCTGCAGTAGTGTGACTGAGCTCACGTACAACATTAGTCTGCCTCATTGATGGAAATGTTACATCACCAGTTAGCAGGCTGCTGGCAGTGAGGTTCTGTCTGGAATCCCCCACCATGATGCATTTGCATTTAGGATGTTATGAGTAAGAGAAAGTCAGACCACTACCACGTGTCTGCAGTAAATTTTCCACTGAGAAATTACCACAAAGATGGCTTTGGCTTCAGTTGTAGCTGCAGCACCTAAAAATTGTCTGTGTTTTCCAGAATTTTTTTTTTTTCTGCATCAGCCTTTGTATCCTGTTCTGTGTATATTGGTAGGGAATTAAGACTGGTACTAAAGGTGAAACACTTTCAGTGGCTTTTAGCAACTTGTCAGCCTGTTGCTTTGATTAAAAAAAAATACATAAAATAAACCCTTCAAATCTACTTAGAAGTAAAGTTAATCAAATCTGATTAATTTTACTATCTGTAAAACCAGCCTAATAATTAAATATTTGTTTTAGTTGTGTAACCACAGCAACCAGAGCCCTAAAAGAAGCTGCACTCATAATCAGTATAGATAAGTAATGTTACACCCTGCTGAGACATGCCTACCTTGTTGGATTAAGCATGCTACAATGCTCATTGATACAGTACCTCTCATAACTCTGATTCGTAGGCTGAAAGGAAGGGAGTGTCCCAGCCACACATAAAAGTTCCCTGTGTGCAACTGACTATATTGAGTCACTTACCACTGCACAGGATTTTAGGTAATCTCTGTTCTATACAGCCTTGTGTTTTACAACTAGAAAACAGTGATGGTTTCATGTTGAAAGTACAGAAATTCCAACCTTCTAGTTGAGATATGTGACTGTTAGCATCGGTGACTCAGCAAGAAGGGTGGGTGGTGTAGCAGCTCAATGGGCTGTACTACTCTGTTCTCAGTATAGAATATGGAAATGGCATAGTGAACCAGTATAAGCCTTAGCATGTCCTCTAGCGCTACAGATCAACATTAATATATTTCCTGTTAGTCTTTAAGCTATTCCAAAGGGGTTGGAGTTATTTTCCTTAATTATTGAAGCGTGAAACATTCATATCCACAAATTCAAGATAGTCTTGTGCAAATTCTGTGCTCACAATAACCCAGTGTTAAAAAAGAAATGCAATATTTAGATTTCATAAGCCTAATGTTAAATGGTCTTTGTGTGTGTGTGTGTGTGTGTGTGTGTGTGTGTGTGTGTGTGTGTGTACGGGTTCGTACTATCCTGGTGGGGACCAAAATCTGACTTTTACTATCCTGGTGGGGACTTTCTGCACCGTGGGGACCAAAATCCAGGTCCCCTCGGGGTTGAAAGCAATTTTCACACTCAAAATGCAGTTTTACTGTCAGGGTTACAATTAGGTTATGGTTAGGTTTAGGGTAAGGGTTAGGGTTAGGCATTCATTTTTAATGGTTAGGGTTAGGGTAAGGGGCTAGGGAAAGCATTATGTCAATGGGATGTCCCCACGAGGATAGCAAACCAGACATGTGTGTGTGTGTGTGTGTGTGTGTGTGTGTGTGTGTGTGTGTGTGTCTTACCTTTTGTGACTGACAACATTTGGAGTTCGTGACTCTTAGCACTACCATGGTTCAGCTTTTCCCTTATGACAAACTGAGCCATGACTTGTGTATATCATGACACATTTTGTTGGACTTGCGCAGTCTAATACAAAGGTATACAAAAAGGGCTTAGACTGTTAACAGTCTTACTGTTACTCTATGACATAAACTAGCCTAACTAATAGCTATCCTGTTTTACAACACAAATGCAGGTATGTGGATGATGCTTTCTGTGGAATCCAACAACCTCAGTAATAGATGAATTTTTTATTTTTATATATTTTTTTCCTCTTTCCTGTTCAGGACTTCTCCAGTTGCACCAGGAATCACCATGCCTCAGTTAAAAGGAGATATGGGCTCGGCCTTCATCCAGACACAGCAGCTCCATGCTGCTACGGCCGACACTTTCCTGGAACACATGTGCCTGCTGGATATCGACTCAGAGCCCATCACTGCACGCAACACTGGAATTATCTGCACCATTGGTTGGTCCAACCTACCTTTTTTTTTTTTTTTTTTTTTTTTTTGTGTTGTGTGTGTAACTTGTACTCACACCATAATAGATGTGGAAGGAAGCTCTTTGTACATTTAAAAGAGAACTTCTGTTTTTAAAGCTGCTGTTGTAGGGGCAGCTTAAAAGCTAAGACACTGCATTTCTGGAGATTTAGTTTTTGGCTTTGTGGTGCAAACGTTGCAACTTTTGGTTAAGTTTTCCGTTCACACCATTGTGTCTTCATACAGTACCGTATCTTTTAACAAAATAATATCTGTTTGAAATTTTACATTTTGGACTTTAGTTTGTACACAATGACTTGTACCTCCCTGCTAGTAAACGGTATCAAAATCCCAAATGTTAGAATTTTCAATAACTCTGTGCAGGGCCAGCCTCTCGATCTGTGGACATGCTGAAGGAGATGATCAAGTCTGGAATGAACATTGCTCGCTTAAACTTCTCCCATGGCACACATGAGGTGGGTCTTCCTACAACTCGGTCCCCTATGTAAATGTCTTGGGAAATGGCAGTTTACATTTCAGACAGTTAAATCTAATTTTATCTGAGCTGATGGTTTCTTCAAATATAGTTTTTTGTTTGTTTTTTCGTTTTTAAAGCTGTTACAGATTCTGAAAATTCAGTGTAGAAATCATTAATAATTTTCTTTGAAATTTTTTTTTTTAACATACTTGACTTTAATATATTCTTGGACTGAGTAGATCTAGCTGTTTCACAAAGACTCAATGTAACTGTAGATTTGAAAATGGAAAACTAAATCAAAGCTTTGCTGTTTTGCAGTGCTAGAAAAGCAAGCAGCAACACCTGGCTTTGTTTTGGGGGTTTTTTCCAGCTGGCAAAACCATAATGGTTTTCTCATAGTGGTTGTGGTGTAACTTGGTATGTTGTCAGTTTGAAAGTCAGCCAATGTGATTACCTGCCACTTAAGTTATTATTGAAAGCTCCGGTTACCCAGGTAGGCAGCATAAGCCGTGGGCAGGCAGTAGCTGTTTATAAAACCACAAACGATACACTGCTAGTTAATTAGTATGCACTAAGGTGCAAAGCTGGTTGTGTTTAATTTTCTTATAGCATTTCCCACAGCACTGTAGCAAATGTTGGCCATCATTGAGAAGTAGCAAGATTTCTGGGGAAAAAAGTGCACCTACATTCTTTATCTTCCTTTGCATTCCTGCTTGTGCTAGGATTTAGTTTCATTAGTGGTGTACTACTTTTCATTAACTAGTTGACTGAGGAATTTCCTTTTTGAGAAACGCTACACTCAAACTTATCATACATGGCACAGTATCAGAAGATGTCTCATAATATTCAAGTGTGATCCAGTTATTAACCGTGACAGCTTTATAGCCAAATGCACACTTAAAAATGTAAGCCCATGTCAGCCCATGCTTCATTAACTCCTGTCTCAGGAAAACAAGACAGGAGGATGGTGCACCCCGCCCACCATCTGTTTGACCCACTGCCCTCTGACGGCACGTCACGTCAATCAGTTCCCACACTTCCAGACTCACAAACGGCTTCTTCCTCTGAGCCATTTGGACTGTAAACAAGCATCCCCCCCCCTTCCCCAACCAACACACACCCCACTCCTGCCCACCCACCTTACTAATCTGAGCCATGGATTGAGTAACCCCCATCCCTCAGGCCACTCATTTAAAAATAAATAAAAGGTTTTTTGTTTTAATTTTTCCACTACTTCCAAGCACTTTGTGACTTGGTAGTATACATTTCTCCTGTTTGCTATTTATTCATGCTGCCTACTATTTATATTTTATTCCACCACAGTGGAGTACCCAAAATTTCGTTGTACGTGTACAATGACAATAAAGGGCTATTCTATTCTCTATTCTAACCCCATGATGATAACGTATAATTATGACCCAGTTTATAGTCATGTGAGTTGTATTTTTATCTGTTAACTGCCTGGCGTTACTTTTATGTCTGCTTTGTAAAACCGTTATCTGAGAATAAATGCATAAAATAGTATTACTCTTTAACATGTTTGCAGTCCAAGATGGAATAGAAAGAGGTTGTTAGGCACAGTTTTGACTGAAAGAAATAGTTGGGGTTGACATCTGGCGAAGAGTATTTACTGGAAATATATTAACATATTGACTTCTTCCTTTCTTTACAGTATCATGCGCAAACAATCAAGAACGTTCGTGAGGCATGTGAGAGCTTTGAGCCTGGCAGCATCCAGTACAGGCCTATTGGCATTGCTCTGGACACCAAGGGCCCAGAGATCAGGACTGGCCTCATTAAGGGAGTGAGTTTAGCTCCACTTGTTCTTTACAAAGCTTCAGTAGAATAAAACCCAACCAGAAAGAACAATAACTTATGTGATGATTGTGTTAATGATTTGACAGAGTGGTACTGCTGAGGTGGAGCTGGTGAAAGGCAACATGATCAAGATTACCTTAGATGATGCTTACCAGGAGAACTGCAGTGAGGACATTCTCTGGCTTGATTACAAGAACATTACCAAAGTTGTCGAAGTTGGCAGCAAGGTCTACATTGACGATGGACTCATATCCCTGCAAGTCAAGGAGATTGGTGAGTAAAAGCCAGGCCATGATAAATGACGCCAGCCTCAAAGTCTCTTCTTCTGATCTATTATAATATTTAGAAAATACTTATGTTTATTTTTCACCTCCAAAGGCCCTGATTTCCTCAGTTGTGAGATCGAGAATGGTGGCACCTTGGGAAGTAAGAAGGGAGTGAACCTCCCCGGTGCTGCTGTAGACCTGCCAGCTGTTTCTGATAAGGACATCCAAGACCTGCAGTTTGGTGTGGAGCAGGGAGTCGACATGGTCTTTGCCTCTTTCATTCGCAAAGCGGATGATGTGCATGCTGTCCGCGCAGTGCTAGGAGAGAAGGGCAAAAACATTAAGATCATCAGCAAGCTTGAGAACCATGAAGGTGTACGCAGGTGTGTGGAAATGGCTTGCTATATCAACATCTTTTATGATGGTGTATTGTAGAGAAACCTTTTTTTTGTTTTTTTTTAAGGGCTTTAAAGTGGTCTTTATGAGTGTATGTTTATGCCATAGTCCTGACAATATATCATAATAAATGGTTGCACTTGATGAATTTGATAAGCTGGAATTTTTCTACCTGTTTTGCAGATTTGATGAGATCATGGAGGCCAGCGACGGTATCATGGTTGCCCGAGGTGACCTGGGTATTGAGATCCCCACAGAAAAGGTCTTCCTTGCCCAGAAAATGATGATTGGGCGCTGCAACAAAGCTGGCAAGCCAATCACCTGTGCCACTCAGGTCAGATAACAGTAAAGAAAATGTTGCATTTCCTCCTAGCACATCTAGTTTGCTGAGTACTCGGTGTACTAATCATCCTGTCGGCCTAAATGTGTTCAGCTACGTAAATTTTAACCAGACTGGTTTTATTTTCCTATATTATTCAGATGTTGGAGAGCATGATCAAGAAGCCTAGACCCACTCGTGCTGAGGGCAGTGATGTAGCCAACGCAGTGCTGGATGGAGCCGACTGTATTATGCTCAGTGGAGAGACTGCCAAGGGAGACTATCCTCTGGAGGCAGTGCGCACACAGCACATGGTGAGTTAATGTATAATAACAATATCAAAAGATGGGGAAAATATCTCAAATTAGGCCATAAAGAACTGTAATTTAAAGTAATGATTTTGTGATTTGATTGCATGAATTACAATTATAAATTGGAAAGATTATAGCTACTGGGTGGTTATGCTTTCATTCTTTCCCTTTTTTCCCCCTTTCATTTTTATTTTTATTTATTTTTTTTTTTGTGTTCACTTTTATGCCCATTGGTATAAACTTTTTACTTTGTCACTTGGTGAAACTTAAAGATGTCAGCAGACATCATCAATATACAAATGAACCATGTTAAAATTCTCAGTTGGGATAACTGACAAAATCCCAGTGATAATTCCGTCTGTGTTTGGCATTTAAAATAACTCTGACATTGCATGATTTCCAAATCATAATGCATGTTGCCTGAACCCCTTCATCTAACACATTGGCTGTTACTGCTATTGTTTACTAGTTACTAAAGTTGCTATGATTTCAGGGAAATCTGTGGAACTTTGGTAGCTGTTAAATAATTTGTAGTGCAAATCACTTATATTCCAGAAAGAGGAAAAAATGTGGCTGCTGGAAAAGGGAACAGAAAGAGCATTTTTAAATGATGCTACACTCAGAATAATAAATTGTCAATCAATGACCTGATTTACAAGGGATTGTGGAGATTCCTTAAAATTTGCACACTGTATACCCACATTTGTGTTGTTTAGTTAGGGACAGTCTGAATGAAGTACAGTAAAAGTAAAGCACCTTTGAAGTCTTAGACCCCATAGAAATTTGCTCTAAAGTATGCACTTAATGCTGTGTTCATTGTTCATGTTTTTTTGGCTTACCGCAACTATTCACAGCTACTCTGCAATAGAGATGCAGTGACTCAGCAGTCCTGCAGATCTTAGTTTTGAACTTGCTGCCCCTACAGTGAAGTTGGAAGGAATGCTTTAGAATCTTATGTACAGTACAGCCTCTTAATAGCCTCTGTTTATTTAAATAAAACACTTATTTAGTAAGGAAAAGGAAAATAAAACTAACCTCTTCTAAGCCTCTGTTAAAAGTTATTTCTGTATGGTCCCTCTTTATTCCTCCTGGCTGTCCTTAACTGTTCAACTTTTTGTGCAGTTTGTTTTGACTCATTGTTTGTCATTTGTTTTTAACCCAGTAGCTTCTTTAGGACATATTTGTGATTTAATGTTTTAGATAATTTAATTTAAAATTAATATGCAGTTCACTGTATGTCATATTTAATATCATGTAAAAGTTTTTGTATTTTAATCTTGACATTCCCCTTTTTCCCCACTTACTGCACACCTAAACTCTTATATTGCCTTTCATTTCTTTTTTACGTCCTTAACTTTTTTTCCGCATCCCTTTAACATTGTCCCTCTGTTTTTCATCTTCCTTAATTTTTTTTCCTTTTTCTTGTCACTTATTCTTGCTTTACAACTGTTTGCCTGGTTTGAAAACTCCTTTCGATGCATCTTGCCCTCACTTGTGCCAGATTGCTCGTGAAGCCGAGGCAGCCATGTTCCATCGGCAGGTGTTTGAGGACCTGCGTCGTTCCACGCCGCACTGCAAAGACCCTGCTGAGGCCATTGCAATCGGTGCTGTGGAGGCCTCCTTTAAGAGCTTGGCCTCTGCGATCATTGTGCTCACAGGCTCTGGAAGGTAGGCAGGTTATCTGGTCTGCCAGTTGGTGGAGGTCACTAATAACTGTATTTAAGGAGTCTGAGAGGCAGCGTAGGGCCAGGCAGGGACTTTCCAAGGGAACAACTGGGAGAGCTGGCAAACATAACTAGACTCATGGTTGGATGTTAAGAAGTTATATAGAAGCAGTTAAATGCTTGTGTGGGGACCGTAAAGAAAAAAGACAACATATCCCCAACCCTCTTACTCAATGTTCTTCTTCACTGATTTGTATGTGTGAACATCTTCATTAGCTTCATTGGCCATCCTTGTTTAACCAGGAGTCTAGCTACATGTTTGCCAGTTAATCCCATTGGTGTGAGTACCTCATTATATAGTGTGTGTGTGATTGAGAGTAACCCCTCCCCAACCCTTCCCTTCGGGGTTCAGATAGCACGAGAGGCCGAGGCAGCCACCTTCCACAGAAAGCTGTTTGTGGAGCTGAGGAGACACTCACAGCTGACCAGAGATCCTACAGAAGCAGTAGCTGTTGGAGCTGTTGAGTCATCCTTCAAATGCTGTGCTAGTGCCATTATTGTTCTCACTAAGACTGGAAGGTAAGGAAAAGTGGAATAGAGGTGACATGATTCGGGTCTGAAGGTAAGGTGTCGCCAAACGTGTGCCCGCCCATTTAACCCAGCTCCTCCGTCTTCCTCAAACACCTAATGTACTTGTGAAAATCCCCATCCTTCTAATTTGCGTGTGTGATGTGTGATAACAGTATCTAATTTTATAAAAAATGAGATGGTTATGTCATTAGCCCAGGTGCCCATCTTTTAGACTCTTGTCATTTATGGTTTTGTGAAATTTTAGTTTGGATTGTTGTATTGGCTCAAAATGTTTGAAAACTTGTGAAAAAAATAATAATTTATATACAAAAATATTATTTTAAAACCATAACTTAATTACACACTATGGTGTAAATATGCAGATTTTTAAAAAAAATGCCAGCGTTTTTCTCTTCTCGTTATTAGCTGTACAGCAGCTGGTTTATTCAGAGAACGCCAAGTTCACATTTAACAAAGTGATCCTTTAACAGTCTTTGCTATTAGAGGATCACTTGGTCTTTGACCGTGGACATCTTGGGCTACTGAAAGTGACCTTAAACCTCTGCACATCGATGCTAAAACATAAGTGTTGTCACTTATTTTGGGCTACTCTGACCACTCACTATGAAAATTTTAGAGACTCTGGTTACTTCCCTTGCCTTTCACACCTGTTGGGACTAGGACACTGCAAAAACTGAGAAGTAGAAATGAGCCAGACTATCTGAGAACACTTGTGTGTGTGGGTGGTGGGTTATTAATTGCACTGAATTGCTTCTTTCAGGAAACCATCAGTATGGAGATGATTTGCATATATTAGTTGTTATAAGTATATATAAGTAGTTAGTGATTTTCAGCACTAAGTAAGAAACTAAGTATTATGAGTTAAATGCTGGGATATTGATTGATTGATTGATTGATAGATATACCTTTATTAGTCCCACAAGGGGAAATTTCATGTTATTGTCTGCTTGGGTTAATGTTTTGCACTTTTTGAAAAAAATAATATCTAATTAAAACCTCATTGTTCTGCACAACCTTTTTTTAACTACTAATTTACAAAACATTGGTATTCTCACCCATGTTAAATACATCACTGAAACATTGAGTGTAGGTTGGAAGTAGTATGTGAACCCCTAATGATATCAAGTATAACAACTGGAATCAGAAATAAAGGAAGAGTTCCATTAATGAAATGTGACTGGAGGGCTTTATAATAGGAAAAATTTCAGCCATTTTACAAGAAGAATTTGCTAATGTGAAATCGTGTTCCAAAAAGGAGTCAGCCTTGCAATCAAAAAGCACCGAATACCATAAAGCTGTAAAGAAGTTCAAAGTTCTTTACAAAAGTTTATATGTTGATCAGTCTATTGTTAGATAAGAAAAATGATTTAATACTGTGGCTGTGTCCTTCACCGAGATGAGCGAAGCTTCTAGCTGTCTGTTAAAAGACGAGTTGGGTAAAGTCGCTGTTCACAGGTGTACCATATGCTAATCATGGGACACATCAATTGGTACAGTAGCACAGAGCAGGGATAACAATACACTCCAAAATAAACATCAGTTTGTCAGAGCACCTTGACATAAAACACTGTTTAATTCCTTTTTTTTTTTCTGCTGATGAAACTTTAAATTAAGGTTACTCCATAATGAAGCAAAAAGATGGTAGCTACAACAGGACAGATAGATATAAAATTAAACATGCTCATTAAAGACACCATATTGCAATTATTTGCCTAAGAACATGTGGTTATCTTTACTTGATCATTTTAACTTTGGTCCAATCATAGCCCAAGTCTCAATCAATACAAATTTTGGGGCAGTTGTCATGGGTTCACCTGCTGAGTATGCATTAAAATTCATCCATTTCCTTTTTGGAACCTCTTCAGTAAACTTGTACTACTGCAGTCTTTACATCAATGAAATATGGATGAAGTGTTTAGTTTCCTCTGTGTCCGTGCAGGTCTGCCCACCTGATCTCCAGGTACAGGCCCCGTGCCCCCATCCTCGCTGTGACCCGTAATGCTCAAACGGCTCGTCAGGCCCACCTGTACCGCGGCATCTTCCCTGTCCTCTACACCAAGCCCGCAAACGAAGTGTGGGCAGAGGATGTAGACCTGCGTGTCAACTTTGCTATGGAAATGGGTAAGCAGCTGTTACCTTTAATACCCTGTATAGTGTAAACCTCATTTAATACATCAAATAACCACTGCTTCATTTATTGTTTCATAATGATTTTTATTTCTTTTTTTAGGCAAGGCCAGAGGCTTCTTCAAAGAGGGTGACGTTGTCATCGTGTTGACTGGCTGGCGTCCGGGCTCTGGTTACACCAACACCATGCGTGTGGTTCTGGTGGCCTGAACAGCAAGGAGGGCAGCTCTGCTTTCTCCTTTTTCTTTTTTCCCTTTCATCTATCTTTCATAGCGTTCCAACCCCACACCTCACTCCTGCTCACAGCCTTTGGAATCCAGACACTGGGGCTCACATGCTCTACCATTCAACAACTTAGCATTTAGGAAATGATGCAAAGGATTTTTGAAAAGGTACAGCCCTCACGGTCGAGGTTTTGAGTGTGAGTGGAGTGTGTTTTTCGCACAGTTCTATTTTCCATTCCTTTCAATTACCTAAATCAAACCAGTCTTCAGGGCCTCAGTAATACACCCTGACCAGAAACTGCTGTATTTATTCACTCAGAACACTTGTATGACTTTAAAAGTTGAATTTTATGAGTGACTGCTTCCTGGTCTGTGTGCATGTGCGTACTGACTCATGTTTAGGTGGGGTTGGTGGTGGAGCCAGCTGACCTTACCAGAGCACCTTGAGTCTGTAAGAGCATACTAAAAGCACTCCTCAGCTGGTTAATTGAACAAAGTAGTGGCATTCTCTGGGCTCCTCGCACAGTGGCTCCACCACTCCACCCAAACAAATCCTGCTCTAGTGCTGTCTATATGAAGTGTCCTCATTCGCCAGCTTTCACTGTACAACAGTGTATATGTAAGTGTTGCACTCCTAATTTACTCCAATGTTACATTCAATATTATACTTGACTCTTGTGAGTGGTGAACTTTTGTTTTGGGACATCCAATACTACTTATATTTTGACTGTCTATAGAAAGCTAGTTTTGGATGTCTAATTCAGAGGTAGTTACTGTGTTTGTGTGTTTAGTTGTGTCAAAGCCTTTACATTTCTTTGCATTTAGATAATATCAAAGCTGGCACCTATGGAAAAACGTGTGGTTCACTAAAGATGACTTGTGTGATTGAGTATAGGACTGATGTAAAGATATGAAGCCCTGACCCTCTAAGTCAAAGGTGGTGATGGGTAGGATCCCAGATTTTCTATCTCTGTTGGTGACCCACTGTAACTGTCTCCACGTGTGTAACATGCTTTTGATTGTAATGCTAGAGTGTAAGAACTAACAAAATGTAAAGGGGTATTATAATGCTTAGCTGGTGTACTGAGCTGTCCAGCAAGACTTGAGTTCCATCAATAAAAGAGATGAGCACCTATCTGAATGTTGTGATGTGTTTGAATCATTGTTTGTGGGTATATTCAATTTCCGTGCACAAAGTAAAGGATTCGGGTGAGAAAATTTCTAGTGAGACTTGACTCCTTTATTAAAAGTTATTTAAAAATGTATTCCAATCGCCAAAAGGTTTCAGTGGTACAGTGTATTGCTAGACGCAACAGTATCCAGTAATGTAAGAACTTACAAGTACAGTTGGCAAAGTGTTGTTTTTCCATATTTGACCATTAATGACAATATTTTTAACATCTTCTGTAGTGGCTGGGTTTGGCTGAAGGATAGTCTTTATCCTTACAACTTGATGTGTTCCTTGCAGTGGTGTAGGACTAAAGGTTAATTTTGAACCAATAAAAGGAAATTATCTGTAATTACAAACTGGCTCCCGTTAATCACAGCATGGGTACGTGTTTAACATTTACTGGCAGTCCTGGCTGTACACCACCCCCACCTGCCTGCGGATCTCATCCTCCAATTCAACCAGCAGGAGAGAGTCTGCGTGGGACATGACTGTACTTTCCTTCAGCCCTACATAGGGGGGAAAATAATGTTAGGCTTGCTTATGACGTTTTTAAGTAGTGTTTCTGATGCCACCTTGTGTTAAATGTGTGCATTACAAGTCAGTCAATTGCCAAAATATTTGGAGGCATTAATGATTTTTTTTACCCCCCCCCCCTTAGTGTGGATGCAGAATAATAATCTAAAAGTCTCAGTACCTTTGAGCAAACACTGTCGAACCTCCTCTGCTTCATAACGCATTCCTGTACTGTTGATGAAGTTGAGAGGCAAATAGGGTTCTGGAACTGGGTACTCAGTCTCCTTCTCATTCACCACTAATGATGTGGGGCACCACATAGGAGCAGGGACCTAAAAAAAAAATATATATATATATATTTGCTTCAGAAATTACCTTGGTTGACTTTGAAATGATTTGTATGATGTATATCCTTAATGATTAACAAAAAAAGGTTTGCTCAAACTATTAAAATTTTATTTAACCTTTGATGACCTACCCGAACTGTGCCCTTTGTTCCCATAATAATGGCATCATTGGGCAGTTGTACACCTGAGGAGCAGGTAATCACTGCCATTCTGTTCTTGGAGTACTTCAGAATGGCGACCACGGTCTCATCCACTCCTATAATAACAATATAATATATATATTGTTATATATTATTATATACTATAATAACAAAGAAAGTACATTTGGTAAAGACACATTAGGATGAAGGAATATGGAGACATGGTTGGCTGAAAATATTGGACCATAAATAACTGCTGCAGTTCAACCTTTATTGTGCCTCATAAAGGCAACAATAGATAAAGACTTAAAAGAGGAATGCTGTAAAAGAAAAAAATCTGAGTTCACACTCAGCAGGTGCCATGGTGTCACTAAAGCTGGAACATTAACTTTACAACTTGAAATTATTTCAGATTTCAGTTCCCTATAATGTTATCACATGACAAGCTGCAACTGTCAGCTCTATTGTGGACCACAAAAATAATACATTTTGTTTTTTCATTGTTTTTAAGCGAGCATGTCAAAGAGAAAAAAAGAAAAAGAAAAAAGAATGAGTCAGCTATTCCACCATTGCCATTTGACTCAGGACAGTAGTATAAACAGCATTATCGTGTAAGTACAAAACTACATGTTAATAAGTGACACGACTTTAAAAGTCATTACCAGTCTCCACGTGCACTACTCCACTAGCTTGGATGCTCTCTGGCTTCTCTCCATTATACACCATGGATATAAACTGCAAGCAGTAGATCCCAATGTCTAGTAATGCTCCTCCACCTAGCTCCTTCTGTACTGCTCTCGGTACATGCATCAATGGCACACCAAACTCTGATCTGACCATCTTCACTTCGCCCAGCTCCCCCTGGGCCAGCAATCGTCTGATCTCAACTGAGACTGGGAAAAAGCGGGTCCAAACAGCCTGGAACAAAAACACAGTAGATATTTCATACACTCACATTATACGTACTTGGTTCTGAGTAAATTACATAGAATCAGCTAAAAATAAACTACATTTTTTTACATTCTCATATTTACATGAGGGTTAGACACTTTGACGTGCAGCAAAATTGAAATAAAGAAACACTTATGACTAATAGTGAAGGTGAAAAATAGCACCAAGAGGAGAATTTCCTTTTTCTTTATGGTTTTCTGTACTTGTACCTCCATGAGAAAGACATCATTCTTTTTGGCTGAGGCCAGAATCTGCTGCACCTCCTTGGTGTTCATAGCCAGTGGCTTCTCACACAGCACATTCTTCTTGGCATTTGTAAAGACCAGACAAGTGTTCAGATGGTATGGGTGGATTACTCCGACGTACACCACATCTGCAAATACATAAAGATGCCGACCAGAGAGAGCACCATAACAAGAATCATTATGGAGTCTAACAAACATCTAAGTCCTAACCAGAGCAGGAGCTTTAAATCATCAGCGAAGCAAACTGAATCAGCAAACTTTTGGCAGAAACTGACCAATGTCAGGATCTCTGGCCAGCTCCTCATAACTGCCATACGCTTTGGAGATGCTGTGTTTTTTGGCAAATTCCTGTGCATCCTCCAGCTTGCGTGCTGCCACAGCCACAACCTGTAAATACAGTCACAGATGAGTTCCTCCTGTCAATAACTAAGTAAGCAGGCAGTTTCTTGTTGAGTCTTGTCTTGTTTCCCATTCTAGTCTATATGGAAATCTTCTGGATATATAACAATTAGGTAAGATTTTTATCTTTTGTTAGTATACAGGCTCTCAGTGCCACCACAAGGTCATCAGTTAAGTGTGATATAACACACACACACACACACACACACACACACACACACACACACACACACAGAATCTTTAGCTCTCAAGGCCATTTTGTATTCACAAACCAGGAAAAGCCAGTCTCAAGTTGCTGTTTCTTTGTAAACTTCGTTGCAAATAAAACGAAAGTTTTAGGGAAACTTATAGATATTTATGTAGCATAACTGTTGATTTGTGGAGTGCCAAGAATTTGAAATACCCATTTATTGCGTTATTTACGGTAAACATGTAAAGGTATTGTCGACATACTGCAAACCGTAACTTGCAGTTTTCGCAAGTTCACGGCCGGAGTCACTTGTACCGGCTTTTGTTAAAGACACAAACTGCAAATATACAACATTGCGTCAATCGAATGTTGTAAGAAACTGATTTCAAAAGCACTTCTAATCAGTAGAACTAAGCGGCAGTCAGCACGGCTACAGGAAACCACGCTGAGTGATAAGGAGAAGTTTTATGTTTGATCACTGGGTAGATTTGTGAACAGTAGTTCGCTAACAGAAATACCTGATGGTCTTCAGGTGGAAGAGTTTTCAGGGCCACGGTGAAGTCATGACTGATCTTCCCGGCGCTGCAGATTCCCCATCTAGTTGCCATATTGGACACGGCGGACTGAGACAGATTCAAAGCAGCAGTTGCTGTTCTCGGCCTCAGAGTGGCGACACAGCATGCAATGTGGACTTTCAGACACAAGTTGCATTTTCCTACATGTCTGCGTTGTAGCTTCATGTAAAGACAAATGCATTGCGTCGTTATATAATATAACCTGCAAGCAGTGAAAAGAAATGTAAACTAAAACAGGGAGAGCAAAGAATAAAGAAATGCATTTAAAAATATGTAAAAGCATACTTTGTTCTTTAGTTATTTAAATACAAACAACCGAAATTAGGAACTAAACAGACGATTATCAGACTACTGTTACAGAAAGTCACATTTTCATGAAATTAAAAAAATCAGAAAATAGCAGCTAGATTTTTTCCAGGTTTCCCAGAAGTGCTGCCAGCATTACAGACACAGCAAGTGGAAATTCACTGCATGCGTGAAATAAAGACAATACTATGCTGACGATGTGGTATTTAAAACTACTGCCTCGTAACTGTGACCATAAAGGAAGAACTAAAAACGTTTTTTTTCTTCTAATTTCTTATTCCGTCTGTCCCCACTAAGGGGAGCTCTTTGCCTTTAATCTTTGTAATAATAACCCCCACACTGTTTAACTTTGATTCCCTCTTTTACAGTGTGTATACTGCTTACTTATTTTGTTAATTACTATTAATTAATTTGCCTGTTATATATTTATCTTTAAAAAAACAGTCTGTTATAACCTGATTCCACTACAGCCACCAAATTTTATGTGCCTTTTTTTTCGCTGACTGATTCTGTTGTGTTTTCCTCTTTATTTTTGTCAATTATAATTTAGCTGTATATCCTGGAGTCTTAATTTTGTCCTAGGGAATAATAGGGCGTGGAACACGACCTAACTAGGCATAGTTTTTGAATGGATTCACATGTTTGTTTGTTTTTAGGACATAAATCACATGACATGTTAGAGCAGAGCTGATATTTACTTTGTTTAAAGCTGCACAGTCCATTTATTTAACCTGCCCATTAAATAGCATAAAAGCTTTTAGTATAAACACAGCAGATGTATAGAAAGATATATCTATGATTAAATTACCCAAAAATCAAATAATAAAAATATGTGATTTTGAAGCCATGGGATAAATTCTGTATGTATGTATCCATAAATATGTGTGTTTTTATATATATATTTAGACATGGCCCTACTATATATAATTCTATATATCCTTCAGGTTTTTGTCAGTCCTGCGAACCCAAATGGTTGAAATTAAAAGTAAAAATATTAAATAAGCCATACCCTTCCCTGACTGAAAAAGCCTTTCTTAAGTCCTAACCTTGAAAATCAGACAGTGCAACCTATTTTTGAATTTGTTTCTATACCAGTGCAATAGTCAGACACAACAGAACACTTCAACATGTGCCACTTGAAGTTGCTTCTTCTCTCCAGTGGATGATATTTCAAATGAACATGGCTTTCACAATTAATCCTTTATTGAGTTAATCAATCAAACACCTCACAGTGACAGCTGTTGGTTTTTTTCATTAAATGACTAGGACTCCATCACAGGATGGTGACACAAAAGGGAGTAGCTCTATCTGTTTACACTGCGATTTGTTTGATTTAAATCTTTTTCTTCTGTGTAATAAAAACATTGTCAATATTTTTCAAGCAGTTTGCTGTATTTAAACGGTAGCTCTGGGGTATGATAATTATAATTTGCTCTGTCATGGCTCTACCATGAAGCTAAAAAGACTAGAGATCAAACTCCCTAATAACGCAACCAAAATTTACATGTTCCAAAAATTTGATGACTCTTTAATTTGGTGGTTAATCTGAGTGACTGTTCCCATGCTTTGTCATGTGGTGCTCTGATTGATTTGCTCGTTTCAATTGCCTCACGCAGAGGGGTGGACTATGAAGCAAGATTAATGGGGTAACAATGCATTAGGTTGAACTTAAAACTCAGAACTTTCTCATCCCTGCCTGACCGGTCAGCTATGTATAATGTATTAATTTATGTTTGTAAATTCAGTTTAAAATCATCTGGAATAACCATTTTTCTCTGATTATTTTATTTATAACACATTTTAAATGCAATATAGATTCTCTATTGTAGAAAGATCTTTTAAATGAGCAACTTTTAAGTCATATCTTACAACAAAAACCTTGTAAAGATAGATAGATAGATAGATAGATAGATAGATAGATAGATAGATAGATAGATAGATACTTCACAGATATTTCATCTTGTTTCATTATATTTACAGAAAGGAAGTTGTCAAATTTTATTCACAATAGAACACAGAAGACAAACCATATGATAACAAGCTGGATGTTACCTCTCTTCTCTAGTCAGAAGGATATGATGTCCATGTTTTGTAATAATAATTTTGAATTCTATTAATCTGACCATAGAGCAGTTTTGCACTTTGCTTCAGTCCATTTTAATGAACTTTAGCCAAAGGAAAATGTCAGTATTTCTTCTTCTATTTCTGGATCATATGGCTTCTTTACCTGATAGAGCTTATAGAGCAGCAAACTGTGTTTACATAAAGTGATTTAGAAATGTTTCTGAGCCCATAAAGTGACACTAATGAAAGAATCATGCTCATTAAAAAAAAACTCCTGTCCTGCCTGGCAGCTTTTGCAATCAGAATTATGATCTGTAGGCGATAGATTACAAATGCACAACGTATTGCCAACTGCTGCACCTGTAAGAAAAACAAATATACAACACCTGGAACACAAACATTCAAAAATGCACAGGTACATAAATTAACAATCTTCTTGTGGAGTGTGTGAGTGTGAGAAAGATAAAGAGAGAGAGTGTTGAGTTTGAGTGTGTCTTTGTCACAAAATGTACTTGAAAATGGGGTAGGAAGCTGTCATAACACCCCCCAGGAGCCAGAGGCAGGCAGTCCAGGAGAACAGGGCCATCTGCAGCCCCCAAGAGCACTGAAGCCCTAAGGCCACACATCTCACCTATATCTGCATGCCCATCCCAGGAGGAGGAGGGAGGCCTTAAATGGGGCACCCACGCCCAAGGGGGCACCCAACCCCGCTAGAGGCCGGCCACCTTGGTACGAGCCAAGCTCAGGGTCCCAGGGTTCAAGGCGCCCAAGAACTTCCTGGTACCCGGCAAAAGATAGAGAAGGAGGCAGTTATAGGGATAATTTTATATAGAAAAAAGTCATGTGTTGCTAAACCTGTCCTTTTCATGTGAATGTGAAGCAGAAAGCTTAGCTTAGCAGAAAAAGCTGTGAAACACTGTTGTGATATGCATTTTCTCTGGGTTTTAGATTTTAGGTTTTGTCAAGCCACCCATTGCAAAATAACCCTGGCTATGTTGAACTTCCTTCATAGTACATCCCACAGCTTCTTCTGTTACATCTTAGTAGGATTTGGTCAGGTGAAACAGCTCTGCTTGGCAGTGGCGTCACTGGCTGTCTTGGCTAAAGACAACTCCTACTTGTTTCCTGATTTCATCCATGATCTCCGTCAGCAAGACAGAATCTGCCAGAGGCATCCGTGGGCTCTCCTTAAGTCCTGCAAATGATGACAAGTTTTATCCAAATTCTGGCTTAGGGACAGATGTTATATTTTAATAAGTGTAAATTATGTACATATCCATAATGAACTGTAATTTATGACAAGGCAGGAATATAAAGATTATGTAAATTATTATTGGAAGTAAAAATAACAGTAGTGTAATATTCTGTGAGCTAAAGGACATTCCAAGTACTCATTACATTCAGTCCTCATCTAATGAGTACAATTGGTGTATACTTCTACATTTTCATTTGTTGTCCTGAGAATGCAAGTGATTCTCTAAATTGCAGTGTCCTTCTTACAAACTCAGCTTTCCTTTGAAGCAGTGGTTTAGACTGTCTCTTCAGAGAGAAATACACAAATTTCCTTTTATCATGACCTACCTTTAAGCAGGCACTGCCTCACTTCTTCTGCCTCATAGCGCAGCCCGGTGCTGTTGGTAAAATTCAGAGGGAGACATGGCTCAGGCAGAGGGTACTCTGTTTCCTTGTCATTCACCACCAGTTTGGTGGGGCAGTGCATGGGGCCAAGAACCTGCACAGTAAAAAGGAAGCAAACTTTTGTTTCAGTCCCTCAATTTGCAAATTCATCAAATACAGTGAGATCTATGTCTGAATATACTGGTTTAATTAAATGTGAAATTAATCATCAGTCAGCACAGTCTTTGCATGTCCCTGTAATTTCTTAATGAACTCAAATGGTCCTGTACAGGACAAGCATAGCATACTTTAATGGAACCCTTAGTGCCCGCAATGACAGCATCATTTGGAAGTCGGGCTGCAATTGAAAAGGCACACAAGGCCATCCTCTTCCTGGAGAATTTCATCGTCACAACCACTGATTCATCCACTCCTGTTAAACATTCAAAAACATGAAATTATTGAGAGCATCAAATAAATTTGCATTAAAATGTTGTTTTAGACCTCTGCAGATGCAGTTTTTTATTATATATTTCAACTGAGTTTGGAATTAGGTTTATTTATTAGTTTTTTTAAGAAGATGAAAATATACACAACGAAAGAAACTATTTTTTAATATTCAATAAATTGCCAAATGCCTTCCATGAAGAAAAGAAAATGCTTAATACATATATTATATGATCGTTTTGCACTGAGATATCTTTCAGTGAGACATGCAGTTACATATTCTCCTGCCAGTTTTACCGTATTACTGTATTCTCTGGGGGGATTTGGATTAGTGTGACATTTTAATGATAAGTCTTGGATTTTCTGTGTGAAATTCTGTCCTGCGGTGTTTACATTTTAGGCAATTCATTTAAAAGTGATTCCTCTGTATCACACAAAGTGTGCTTCTTTTCCTCTATTTGATTTTTATGGCAAGGCTCAAGCGTGCGTTTGCGATCGCTGAAGCACGGCCTGTGGTAAATGATACTAACATACATCCTATTTCTCCCACATGATCTGAATCATACCTGAGTCAAGCAGCACCCCTGTGGCTTGGATGGACTCTGGCCTTTCACCATTGAACACCATCAACACAAACTGCAGGCAGTACACTCCGATATCCAGCAGAGCTCCTCCACCCAGCTCCTTCTGCTCTGAGCGAGGCACTTTGAGCCGAGGGGAGCCAAAGTAGGCTTTTACCAGCTTCACGTCCCCAACCGCCTCCTCTGCCAGCAGCCTGCGCACCTCAGCATACACAGGGAAACAGCGGGACCAGATGGCCTATGAGGAAAAGGGCAGATGATCCAGTCTCGCTACAGAACTAAACAGTTGAAACTGAAGTTTCACCTGAGCAGGCATTTATTATAAAGCTCCTCAGTTATATGACTGTTGTGGCAAATCTGTACTGTGAACAATAATTTTTCCTGTCAATAATGTAAAATAATAGGAATAGCAATTTCTTACAATCCATGTATATAATTTGACCATTGGGTTTCTTACTGGTGTAAGCCAAAAACAAATACACTGTTGAATTTTATGTAGCTAACAGTTAATTTAGAAGAAGCAAGAACAGAAAAACATTGAAAGCTGCAGGTGTATTGTGCATGAAATGGGAATTAAAATGTGATCATCAAGCCAGGTGCAGATGTGTCTGGCTGTGGCCACAGGTTGCAATAGCGCACTGAATTCCATTCCATCTGAGTACAGATAATGTTAACTGCATGCCTGTGAGGCTGATAACCCTCAAATAATAATAATAACAATAACATTTTCCAAACTGTTTATTAACTTTTGCTGTGTTTTGAAAAGGCATTAGTTTAGTGACTTATACTTGCTTATTGCTGTTTTTACAACAGCTGCATGCATGACAATAATTCCACTTTCAATTCAATTCAATTTTATTTATCACAACAACACTTGACTCAAAGTGCTTTTAATTGTAAGGTAAAGACCCTACAATAGTAGAGAAAAAACCCCACCAATCATTTTACCCCCTATGAGCCATCTGCCATGTCCAGTTAGATATGGGGAGGGAATATTAATACGAAGATTTTATGGCTTGTTGTATTTAAACATACCCAAAAATTGTGATTTATAGATGAAGTACTTCCAGTGTTTAATTCAAGGATTGTTGGTAGCGGGTCCTGACAAGACTGTCTCCCCCTCACTAGGCTGAAATGTTTGCAGTAGCTCACATTAAATGCTTACGCTAATTTAATGTAACATGTTAACAAAATATAACATTTTGGATAAATAATCTGCCTCCATGTTAGTGTTTTAAATAAACTTTACAGTAATGAAGTTTATGTTAAAGTATGTGGGATGAACATTTTGTTTTAGTACTGAATTGTGCTGCATCAATAATCATGCAATTTCACTGCTATGAGTGCATTTCTGGCATTGTGACCTCCCTAGGTCATACTAATTATTGGTTATTACAATTGTTCAAACTGTGTTTCTGCCTTAAACTGTATAACGTGTTGGTCTGCATATTTGGAAATTTTAATAAATTGTTGCACCTTTTTCCACTTTCTTAGTAAATTATTTAAAAAAAATGAGATTTATAAGATTTAAGATCATTGCCTTGGGTTTCATCCTGAAATGGACAGTTCTTTCCTTATTCTGTGGCACTGTAAAAACTGACCCTTAAGTTACCACTACTGTTAGCAAGTGTCCGCAGGGCAAAGCTATAAATGACAGCACTTCATCCCTTCAGCCTTACCTCCATCAGGAAGACATTGTTTTTCTTGGCTGTGGCAACGAGGTCTTTCACCTCTCTGGAGTTCATAGCAAAGGGTTTTTCACACAGCACATTTTTCCCAGCCTTGAGGAATAGCATGCCAACTCTCCAGTGTTCTGTATGCAGCACTCCCAGATATACAATGTCTGTGGGAACACAAGTATTTCATTCAAACAATAAAACCGTCACACCCTTATCTCTAATTGTGCAGTCATATTATTCCCAACTTACTAATTTCTGGGTCGTTGGCCAGCTCCTCATAGCTGCCATAGGCCTTAGGAATACAATGTTTCTGGGCAAAATCTTTGGCACGGTCAATACTCCTCGATGCAATGACAGCAATCTGTGCATAACATTAGAAAAGGAAAGAAAAAGAACAACAAAACAAAATCAAACAAACGCACACACTGCACACCTGTTCAGTGCATAGGGGACACTCTGTGTGACAATGTTGTACCGAACTTCCTTAAATTGAGTACCCGATGATCTCCCGGAGGCAGAGTCTTAATGGCCACACTAAAATCATGGCTGATCTTTCCAGCTCCACAGAGTCCCCATCGAGTTGCCATGTTGACAAGTGACAAATGAGAAGGCTGTAGTGCTGCTTCAGAAAAAAAAAAAGAAAAAGCCTGCGCTATGACCTCTCGGAAATCCTGCAAGATCGGGTGAAGACACCTACTAAACGAGACTGCCCTGTAAAAATAACTGCCTCTTAGCTTGTTTGCACAAGTCCATTTTTAGGAACAATACATACTTTTTGATATTAAGCGACTTCTAGCGGTGGTGCAAGAAAGGGCGTGTGAATAACGTGGAAAAAACCAAACATGGATTTCATCAGACCTGTCTTTTTAAAACTCTCGGCCAATACAAAGTTTTTCTTCACGTAGGAAATAAAGATTCTCGCAATATTTATTAACAGTTTATTTTTGCTTCATATTATTGGGCGTATTGATATTTTTCTTAAAATCTTAAAACTGACGGTAGATGTGTACTAACACAGCATTGGTTACGCAACAGAACTTGCCCAAGATTCCGCTCATTTTTAAGATTTCATCACTATTAATGTAATCCCATGATATATATCAGCATATCAGCACAGGAAACTGATATTAATTATTTTAGCGCATTACGCTTTTCAAAAATATATAAACAGTGTACAGAGTGTGTCTCACTGTATCCATGGTAACATTATACTTACTGTTTCTTGTACGTGACATCTAAATCACGTCCATGAAATTCTAATATTCTTCTAATATTATTCTAATTCAATCTCATATGTAATAAATGAAATCAGGTATTATTATTATTGTTCATTTTCCCCCCCAAGTAAAATAGCCTATGGTATATCATACGAGTGACCATAACGTGACCGATTACGCATGCGTAGCTGGTGGGAGTTTCGTAACTTTCTTACCATACTTTGCGGATTTCTTGTCGTGTTACTCCAGATACACAACACTGTGTCAATAAAATGATGTAAGAAACTGATTTCAACAGCACGTCTAACCGCTGAATGATGAGGGAAAATTTTATGTTTGAATGACTGGGTAGATTTGTGAACAGTGGTTTGATAAAAGACATATCTGTTGTTCAGCAGATGGAAGTTTTCAGGGCCACCGTAAGGTCATGACTGAGTTTCCCCACCTGGTTGCCATATTGGACACCGCTGATTGAGAGATTAGGTTCAACTCAGCAGCTACTGTACTCGGCCTCAGAGTGGCGACACAGCATACATGTGGACTTTATGACGTAACTTTTTAAGTTTGCCAGTATTTTTGCATCACAGTGGAGATATATGGAGATACGGGCATTGCATTGTTATATAATATAGCTTTGAATCAATGAAAAGAAACAAAATGCTAAAAAGAAAAAAAGAAGGAATAAATAAATAAATAAATATTAAAAACATTCACAAACATAAAAACAGTTTAAATGTTTTAGGATAACAAAAATGCAAAATCACCACATGAAGGTATTTAAAATACATTTGAAATAAAGGCAAAAGCTAAAAATGCAACAGCTATGTAAATTTTGAAGCAATATTGTTGCAGTATTGTTGAACGATACAAAGGATTGCTTCTGTTACATTTTTAGCAGCCATCCAGACATTTTCCAGAAAGTGCTGCCAGCATTGGAACCAATGATGTGTCTTCTTAAAATTTATTGCATTTGTGGAATAAAAATAACACCATGCAGACGGAGTGGTATTAAAAACCGAATTCTAATATTAGCCATGAAAGGAGAGCATTTAAACCAATGTGCTTTTTTGTTCCAATTTCTTATCTCGTCTAACCCCACTAAGGGGAGCTCTTTGCCTTCAATCGATGTGTAATAACATTACATTGACTTTTATTTCCTTGCTTTATGTTTTGTGCTGACTAATGTTAAAAATTTGTCTTAATCAAGCTGCACTGGCATTTTAATTTTCCTTTGGATTGGTAAAGTACCTATAATAATACTTGCAATATTTTTAATTTGTCTGTTATGTGTTTAGTTTGATATAACTTTATTCTACTAAAATCACATCAGTTGTAAATTAGTTGTATATTTTGTAGTCTAAACGTTGGTTCATGGCACAATAACTGCTCTAGTTATATCTTGAGCTACTGTTGATTTAAAAATGGAAAGCTTCATTTATTTATTTGTACAACATAAATCACTTCAGCTCACTTGTTTCTCAAAAAACAGGGGACATGTTAGAGCTGATATTTGTTACTACCTTGTTTAAAGCTGCATGTCACATTTATTTAGCCTATTTTAACTAAGACACACAGCATAGGATGTATAGAGAGATATGTGTATAATTATATTATCTATTAATCAAATAATCAAAATCTATCATTTTGAATTTAAGGGGTAAATTTTATATCAGTGAAACATTCTTCAGTTTTTATCAGTCGTGTGAGCCTATAAGGTTATTAAATGTATTAAATGAGCCATTCTAAGTCCTAACCTTGAAAATCAGTGCAACCTATTTTTGAATCTATTTGTACACCGCTGCAAGGGTCAGACATGACAGAACACTTTGATTCAAATGTGCCACTCGAAGTCTCTTCTTCTCTCCAGCGGATGATATTTGAAATGAAACATGGCTTCCACAATCAGCCCTTTATTGGATTCATCAATCACACACCTCACAGTGACAGCTGGGTTTATCTTTAAAGGACTAGGACTTCATTACAGGATGGTGACACACAAGGCAGTTGCTCAATCTGTTTACGTTGCGATTCATCTGGTTTAAATCATATTTTCAATCTCTCTGCTTAATCTGTGTAATACAAAATTTGGCAGTGTTTCTCATGTAGTGTATTTCACGGTATTTACATAGTAGATCTGGGGTAGGATAACTATGTTTTGAGCTATCATGGGTCTATATTGAAGCTAAAAAGACTATACGGAGAGCAAACTGCCTAATAATGCAACCAACATTTACATATTCCAAAAATTTACTGAGTCCTTCACAGCTGCCATGCTTTGTCACATGGTGCTCTGATTGATCTGCTCATTCCAGCTGCCTCAAGCAACTCCTTCTGTTACATCTTAGTAGGATTTGGTCAGGTGAAACAGCTCTGCTTGACAGTGGCGTCACTGGCTGTCTTGGCTGAAGACAACTCCCACTTGTTTCCTGATTTCATCCATGATCTCCGTCAGCAAGACAGAATCTGCCAGAGGCATCCGTGGGCTCTCCTTAAGTCCTGCAAATGAAGACAAGTTTTATCCAAATTCTGGCTTAGGGACAGATGTTAAATGATAAGAAGTGTAAATTATGTTCATATCCATAATGAACTGTAATTTATGACAAGGCAGGAATATAAAGATTATGTAAATTATTATTAGAAGTAAAAATAACAGTAGTGTAATATTCTGTGAGCTAAAGGACATTCCAAGCACTCATTACATTCAGTCCTAATCTGATGAGTACAATTGGTGTATACTTCTACATTTTCATTTGTCACCCTGAGAATGCAAGTGATTCTCTAAATTGCAGTGTCCTTCTTACAAACTCAGCTTTCCTTTGAAGCAGTGGTTTAGACTGTCTCTTCAGAGAGAAATACACAAATTTCCTTTTATCATGACCTACCTTTAAGCAGGCACTGCCTCACTTCTTCTGCCTCATAGCGCAGCCCGGTGCTGTTGGTAAAATTCAGAGGGAGACACGGCTCAGGCAGAGGGTACTCTGTTTCCTTGTCATTCACCACCAGTTTGGTGGGGCAGTGCATGGGGCCAAGAACCTGCACAGTAAAAAGGAAGCAAACTATTGTTTCAGTCCCTCAATTTGCAAATTCATCAAATACAGTGAGATCTATGTCTGAATATACTGGTTTAATTAAATGTGAAATTAATCATCAGTCAGCAAAGTCTTTGCATGTCCCTGTAATTTCTTAATGAACTCAAATGGTCCTGTACAGGACAAGCATAGCATACTTTAATGGAACCCTTAGTGCCCGCAATGACAGCATCATTTGGAAGTCGGGCTGCAATTGAAAAGGCACACAAGGCCATCCTCTTCCTGGAGAATTTCATCGTCACAACCACTGATTCATCCACTCCTGTTAAACATTCAAAAACATGAAATTATTGAAAGCATCAAATAAATTTGCATTAAAATGTTGTTTTAGACCTCTGCAGCTTATTTACAGTGTTGTTTTTATATATTTTAATTGGGTTCAGAAAGTGTTCAGATTTTTTTTCCCAGGTTCTTTTATTTATGTATTTTTAAATCATTTATTTATTTTTAATATTTTTATTTTTATTTTTTTTGGGGGGGGGGGGGTAAGTAAAAAAATAATCATATATTCAAAAAATTGCTTACATTAAACTAAAAAAAATATGCTTTTTATATTATTATATGATGGTCTTACATTGAAAGATAGCTTTTGGGGAGACATGCGGTTACATATTCTCCTGCCAGTTTTACCGTATTACTGTATTCTCTGGGGGGATTTGGATTGGTGTGACATTTTAATGATAAGTCTTGGATTTTCTGTGTGAAATTCTGTCCTGCGGTGTTTACATTTTAGACAATTCATTTAAAAGTGATTCCCCTGTATCACACAAGGGATTCTTCTCTTCCTCTATTTGATTTTTATGGCAAGGCTCAAGTGTGTGTTTGTGATCGCTGAAGCATGCCCTGTGGTAAATGATACTAATCTACATCCTATCTCAGCACACATGATCTGTGTGCTGAATCATACCTGAGTCAAGCAGCACCCCTGTGGCTTGGATGGACTCTGGCCTTTCACCATTGAACACCATCAACACAAACTGCAGGCAGTACACTCCGATATCCAGCAGAGCTCCTCCACCCAGCTCCTTCTGCACTGATCGGGGAATGTCGAGCTGAGGGGAGCCAAAGTAGGCTTTTACCAGCTTCACATCCCCAACTGCCTCCTCTGCCAGCAGCCTGCGCACCTCAGCATACACAGGGAAACAGCGGGACCAGATGGCCTATGAGGAAAAGGGCAGATGATCCAGTCTCGCTACAGAACTAAACATTTGAACCTCAAGTTTCACCATGAAGTACCATGAATCATCATTTTTGCCAGTTTTGCTTCTTATATGGAGTCTTGTGAGCATCAAATTTGTATTGTCATGGCAGTAATATTTAACTAATCTGGAGTGGAGAGTAAATGCAAACTCATTTATTTTTGTGCCACATTAAGCAGAGATTAAGTAGTAATATTTATTTGTTACATTTTGACCTGTTTTTTTTATCACCTTATAGGAAATGTTTAAGATATTGAAAAATATGATTGTCTGCTATTTTCCTTTGAGTTAGATGAGAACATCATGAGCAGTGGTCTGTCTGTTAGGATGCCTAATTATGAAGCTACAGTCAGCAAACTGCTGGCTTTGCATAGACTGGATACAGCTATCCTCAATCTGTCTTAAGATAACAAAACACAATTATTAGTTCCACTAAAGTGTATTAATTTACACTTTGTTCTTGTGTTTTGCTCATCCTTTTTAAAATCTGTTTTATACATTTTATACCCTTCAGAACAATTTGCGATTTCATAAATGGTTTTGCACTGGAGTATTGCACTGAAATGCTTACAAGATATAACATAAACAAAATATAATATCCTGAACTAGCTCACAGTAGATATATTTTCAACTTTTTTACAGATCTAAGGAAGCCATTCCTCTCCATTTATAGTGTTTTTGTTGTGCTAAAATAAGCTGCTTTATTTCATTTTTAACCATTCGTACTTCAGTATATACTGACACAAGTCCAACTGTATCCTGAAATGTTACACTTTTGCTGCATAACATTTAAAATCATTACCTTTATTTTTCATCCTGAAACAAATATTTATTTTCTTTTGTTGTGATAGCTTCAAAACAGCACCTTCAATTACCCCTACTGTTAGCAAGTGACACCAGAGCAAAGCTGTACAGAGACTACTGCATCCCTTCAGCCTTACCTCCATCAGGAAGACATGATTTTTCTTGGCTGTGGCAACGAGGTCTTTCACCTCTCTGGAGTTCATAGCAAAGGGTTTTTCACACAGCACATTTTTCCCAGCCTTGAGAAATAGCATGCCAACTCTCCAGTGTTCTGTATGCAGCACTCCCAGATATACAATGTCTGTGGGAACACACGTTTTTTTCCCAAACAATAAAACCAACACTCCCTTATCTCCATTTGTGAAGTCAAATTATTCCCAATTTACCAATTTCTGTGTCATTGGCCAGCTCCTCATAGCTGCCGTAAACCTTAGGAATACCATGCTTCCGGGCAAAATCTTTGGCACGGTCAATACTCCTCGATGCAATGACTGCAATCTGTGCATAACAAGAAAAAATGCACACACACACACACATTGCAGATCTCTTTAGTTGAAAGGACGATATATCCTGTGTGACAGTGCAGCTGCACTGAGCTTGTTTATATTGTGTACCTGATGATCTCCAGGAGGCAGAGTCTTCATGGCCACACTGAAGTCATGGCTGATCTTTCCAGCTCCACAGAGTCCCCATCGAGTTGCCATGTTGAATTATATGGTAAGTGACAAATGAGTAGTGTGTTGCTTCAGTAAAGATCTCAGCTGCTGGCGAGATGTAACCTTGGAAAGGTTGCACGTTCAGAGGAAGGATCCTACTAAACTATTGTGCCTTTGTGATAGCAGATAGAAGGCTCCGGCATTTATATGCTGGAGAGGTAGTGACTGTAACACACACACACACACACACACACACACACACGCACGCACACACACACACACACACACCTTGCTGTTTTGCTACATTGTTGCTGATAAAGGTCTTTCAATCCAGGTTGAAGTTGTTTGAACCGGTTGTGTCCAACAATCTGTAACATGGGGATCACCGGGGCCAATCATTAACATGAAGTAGTGCAGAGTTTAATGTGTATAGGCCAGGGTGAGGGATCACCTTGCCCATAGATCAGCAGTCTTCCACAGTACTTCAGGTCAAGTATGGGAACCAGGAGGTGCTTTGTTTTCCACTGGGAGAGAAACTGATTAGCCTGAAATGGCTTGACAGCCACAGAGAAGCCAATGATTAAACCAGAGTCTCATGGGGGTTGCTGGAATAAATAGATATGCTGGCTTCACAGAATGCTCATGGAGCCCAACGCAAGGTAATTTAACTGACCAGTAAGCTGAGCCAGGATGACTATGGAAAAGCATCAGCACACTTGCCCTTGAGCTAAATATTATCTATTTAGCCAGACAGGTGGTTGTGTAAACTTCCTGCAACATGCTGCCAGTAGAGGACACTATGTTGTCAGCAGAGATTACTTTCTTCATCAAACTCTGAGGATTTGGCAAGGCTTATCTAAGGAATTATGTACAGGTTTGCAAAATCAGGTGACTCATGCAAATGGCCGATGTACTTTCAAAAGTATCTGCCAGGAGTCAATGAAGGTTACTGAGAACATCAAATCAGGATAGCTGACAACTGTTTCAAATTCAACTTAAAAGTCCATCTTTTCCATTAATTCCTGTCATAAGTATATGATTTATTTTCCTGGAGGTACTGCATGCTGATTGGAATTCAGTGGAAGGCCAATCACCATGGTGTCTGCAACATCCTCATTATAAAAGAAAAGGGAATTTTATCAATGACTCTTCTCACTGGCTGCTTTCTTTTTGTATTTCACTTCCAAATGAATTCTGGGAGCTGTGTGCCGTTGTCATAACAACAAGGTATCAGCTGGGCAATTTGTATGCAAATGGCATTGGGCTTGGCCTGATATCCTTGCCTATACCAAAAGACCTGGTTGCCATGGGAATCCCCAACTCCTCCTTGAGTCACTTTTACATTTTTGGGGTAAAACACACATCCGCATTTCTTTAACGGGATGATTCTGTGACATCACCACAGGTAATAAGAAAAGAAAGGTAGAAGTGTGATAGAGGAAGTGTAACCAGAAAGGGAAAGTGCAAGTAGATTTTGAATTGGTGTGAAGCAATGAATTGGTTCCATGCTGTCTGACTCAGCTGCCAGCAGAAGGGCGCATAACGCAGAGGCTCAGGTGGTCAGAGAATGGTGCTCCGGATGGGATTTGGACAGGGTCGCCCAACTGTATGGCACTCGGACCCTACCCAGTATCACCCTCAGGATGCATAAATGCCACCTCTTCGAGTAGAAAGTGAAAACTAGGTCATAGTGAATCATACTTTTGCTTTTAATGAAGCAAAAGCTAAAAAGTGGCCATCATATACTCTTCAGCCACATAAACTGAAATTGTATTTCTTAACCTGCTGTGGCTGGACTGGAAAGAGGCAGATGGTAAAGACAGCTGATTTGTCAAGTTATTCAGAAACCTGGCATGCAGGAGGAAACCAGGAAACTCATTAATTCAGCACGGGCATGACGATTGCCTTCCATTCATATCACTTCTCACTCTCTTTATTTGATTAAGAATTCATGCATCATCTCTTGTCTGCGTCGTTATTCCACTGAGACATGAAAGAATGACAGTCGATGGGTCATGTGACCAGTCACAAGTTTCCTTAGAGTGGGTGGAGAAATTTCCCTGTGAAGGTATTTGATCACAGCAGACAGCTTTGTTTCACACTTTGTCATATCATTTCATCTGTGTTGCTGTCAGGAACGACCCCTCCACCACCCAACCTCGCTGTAACACTAACAGCACAGAAGTATTAATTGAGTATTTCTTGAATGATTGAATTATTTAGGCTTGCAAGTGAAATATTCAAAATTTGTAAGACAAGCTGAATGAATCTTATCTGCTTTTTTCTTTTGTTTAATACTTAATTAATTTTAATTTAAGGTAACTTGTGAAAAGAGTAAACGCTACAGTGGGATTCTGCAAACCCGATTACCATTAAACAGCTTGATATTTCATCACCAACTTTAAGTAAAGGGGGGAAAGGAGCACAGAAAGTCACCCTAATCCTGTTTTGATTGAAGTAGATATGCAGAGGGCTTTTTACCCCCTCCTTCCTCCAGCTGGGAAAGTGAGAGCCATCTTGGTGATGCTTTTTTTTTTTCTTGTAGGGGAGAGTCGGGGGTTGTACTGCAGCAGAGGTTATGGGAGCCCCATCACTGCTTCATCTCTCTCTCAAGGTCATTGCAGAGGACGAGTGACAGGCTAGATGAGTGCCAGCCATTTTGAGGGGAGGTTAGGAGTTTGATGAATCTAGGAAGGGAGAGGGAGGTGTGCAGCGAGGGGTAATAAGTCATTTTGTCAATGCTGCTGCATGTTCTGATGTGTGGGCTAGGCTTTTTATTTTTTTTTACTAGAACAAGTGTGATAGAGGGGGAGTGAGACGAGCAAGCAAAAATGGGAGCCTTTGAGCCACCCAGTATTGTGCTGGCCCTTTGAGAGTCCTATCTTTGTCTGCAGCACACACACACACGGGGAGGCTGAACTATGGAGCAAACGCCGACTGGACCAGAGCTGACTTACCAGCACATGACTTGGATGTTAGTGTTGGTGAGGAGGGGAGGATGAAGACTAAATTCACCCACACAAAGAGCTATTATCTAAAGTTTTCAATTTCAATCATCTTTCTTTGGGTTTTCATGTTTTTATTCCATTCAAATTCACATTTTCAATGGTGAGGTGCCTTATCTCCATATAAAATGATAATGAATATACTCAGCAGGCAGGTTATTATATGGCTGATAATTTTACATTAGTCACTATAATAGACTGCTCCAAGAAAATTACAGGAACACTTTTTTTTCAGAATTTAGCATTAAATCAATTAAGCCTCAAACCCCAAAGTTGCACTAGTTTTGCATTTGGCTAGGGTCAGTGTCACTATGGTAGCATGAGGAGAGGTTGCGCAGTTAGGCCAACACCTGTGCTTTGCTGTGTCTCCCAGCACAGTGGTACCAGCATGGAGGAGATTTCACGAGACAAGCAGTTACTCTAGGACAGCTGGACAGGACTGTAGAAGGTCATTAAACCATCAGCAGGACCTATATTTGCTTATTTGTGCAAGAGGAACAGGTTGAGCACTGCCAGGGCCCTACATAGGCCCTCCAGTAGGCCACTGGTATGCATCTCTCTCACCAAACAATGAGAAACAGACGTAATTAGGGTGGCCTGAGGACCCGAGATCCCCAAGTGGGCCCTCTGCTTATTGCCCAGCAGAGATGGGCAGTAACGCGTTACTGTAATCCGATTACTTTTTTCAAGTAACGAGTAATGTAAGGAATTACCATTGCAAAAACAGTAATTAGATTACTGTTACTTTCCCGTAGGAACGCTGCGTTACTGCGTTACTAAAACCGTGAGTTTTTTGCAAGAATGTCTCATGACAGTGACGTAAGCGAGTGCGACGTTAGTGACAACAGCTGTCTGCAGATCAACAATGGATAATATATCGAGTGCGGGAGAGAGTATGAGCGTGCAGCGTTTAAAGCGTGGAAGTACTGACCTTATTTTGAGTTTGATTCCATAAAAAGTGACAAAAACATTAGCGTCCGTTGTGCGTGGGAAGAAAACTTCTTTTTACAGCGAAAAAAACCCCTAAACTTCCAAGCAAGCACCGAGTGCGCTACAACTGCAATGGGAAATTCACAGAGAAACTCGCGGAGTCTGCAACTGACCGCTGCGGCACACCTGCACCAGGGTAAACCTCCGCCTACCCCACTCCTGCTTTACAGGTGAAAATAGAGCAACTAGTCTTTGACTTTATTTTTTGCTGTGTTTTACTTGCATCTATTTGAAAGAGTGAGTGTAAACACAAAAAAAAAATTATTTTATGTGCTGGAATGTGCAGAAAATAGGTTTAAATGTTAAACAAATTTCTTCCAGTCAGAGAATGTTGCATATAATTTAATTTTGCTTGATGCATAAAGTTAAAAGATTAAAACTAATAAAACAAGTTTTAAAAAGAGACTTTTCCATTTGATTACGTTTTATATGATGGATTATGCAGAAAAAGTAGAATTGGGCTGAAAGATCTATCGCTTTATCACCTATTCAGGTTGTAAATTGTGTTTTTAAAAAGTAACTAAGTAACTAATTACTTTTGAAAATAAGTAATCAGTAAAGTAACGGGATTACTTTTTTGGGGAAGTAATCAGTAATTAGTAACTGATTACTTTTTTCAAGTAACTTGACCAACACTGTTGCCCAGCAGCCTGAAGCCTTAATGGTGCTTACCATAGAATACTAGAATTGGCAGTTCCAACAGTGGTGCCCTGTGCCTGAGAGCAGGTTCACCCTGGGCAAATGTGAAAGGTCAAAAGGGTGTGGAGAAGTCATGGAGAATATTATGCTGCCTATAATTAGTTTATCAATGAAGACATGCACAAACCACTAAAGGCTAGGCAAAGGCACTGCTACCACTGACTAGACGTCACGCTAGCCTGACATAAATCCACGGAACACCTCTGGGACATTATATTTTGATCCATCCAACACTACCAGGTTGCACCCCAGACTGTCCAGGAGCTCAGTGATGCCCTGGTCCAGATCTGGAAGGAGAGCCCCAGAACACCATCTGCCCCGAAATTGACAGTGCATACATGGGGGCTATACAAACTACTGAGTTTGAACTATTGAGTTTGAAATGAAATTTCATCAAAATGGACCAGCTTGCTGCCTCATTCTTTTACTTTGATTTTGGGGATGTCTTTGAATTCAACCTCCTGTAGGCTGATCATTTTCATTTCCATGAAATATTGTGGCATCCGTCTATTCCTAACAAATTGTGCCGTGATGTTAATGAAGCATGATTTTTTTTCCCATTAGGATATGATACGTTTTCAAAGTGGTTCTTTAATTTTTTTTTGAACACTGTATATTTAGTCACTGGTGCTTAGTTGTCCATTAATCCAAATTTAGCACACTTACTGAGATACTGACATAGTACTCAATCATAACCTCTGTCAAATCCTCTAATTTTAATCCCAAATTCAGTCTGAGGTAAACTGATTTTACATTTGCACTATGCCATTGTTGTATGATATTTATTTATATAAACAGTTTATCAAAATTTGAACTAAACCTGCAGGCAGACATACAAGGTGATTTTTCATGATTGCCAGTGCACAAAATTTTGTTGCCATTTTTCTGCTACATTTGGACTTGAAAAAAATTGCTCTTGCCAGCAAATAAAGCCCTTCAAGCCCATGATTTGTCCTTATGGTGAACGTTAATGTCCGTTTGAGTTATCGGTTCTGTTGTTCCAGTGGAGTTGTTACTGTCTCTATTAACTGCATAGTGAATCTAGGAAACATGACACAACACTCACTCACTTTGCTTTTTTTTGTTACTGTATCTGTTTCCCTCAGACACACGTGCTATAAAGAACCCAAGTTGTGTCTCCACCTTGTATCAGCAAGATTGTGTGAGGTGATATGGACTGCATCACAGAGCCCCTGCTGAGGTGAGAGTGGTAGACATGGCTGGAACTGAGATATGGAGCAGATACTAACCTCTACCAACAAGCTGATAGTACCTTAGAGTGTTTGAGGAATGTCCATTGTGGAGTGTGGCTCTGTCACCCCCATGATGTTCTGCATGTCCAGTGGGACAGCTACACACACACAAAGCATTCTGCTGAGGTGAAAGTGCATGTGTTCTCAGATAGCAAAGCTGTTTCTTATTGTGAAGCCTAGTTATCACTACCAACCAGGTAGTCATAACAATGCAAAATCTAACTGCTGAACTATTGATAGGTACACAACAGCATCCTCGGAGACTGTAGTTACTGAGGGCTTTTCTCAGAGGGACTTAAATACAGTGTAGAAATCCAAGTATCCATACCCATAATGACTTCAAAAGTAGCCTATCACTATCTCCAAAAGTTGATTCTGTTCATCTGGACGTAGCGTTTTGTGGGAGAAACGTTTCGTCTACAGGCAGAAACATGGGTGTGCCATGGGCTCCCCAGTTTCACCCATTGTGGCCAATTTGTACATGGAAGAAGTGGAAAAGAGGGCTTTGCTATCCTACCCTGGAACACCACCAAGTCATTGGTTCAGATATGTGGATGACACCTGGGTAAAAATCAAATCTCAGATGTACCACATTTCACGGATACATCAAATTCACCAGGGAGGATATGAAAAATGGCAGGTTAGCCTTCTTAGACTGTGAGATTTCCATCAGTAATGGGGGACATCTAAAAGCTGACGTGTACCGTAAACCTACACATACGGATCAGTATTTAAGGTTTGACTCTCACCATCCACTGGAGCACAAACTGAGAGTCATCAGGACGCTACAACACAGAGCGAACACCATCCCCACGGACACAGTGGCCAGGGAGGCAGAAGAACGGCACATCAAGAAGGCCCTGAGTAAATGTGGTTATCCCAGCTGGACTTCTGTCAAAGCTGGGAAGGCACCTAAAGAAAGCTCCAGCCGATCCAGGAGAGAAGGACAACCGCTGCCCAAGCGAAAACCTGTAGTGATCCCGTACGTGTCAGGAGTATCGGAGCAGTTGAGATGCATTTTTTCTAAACACCGGGTCTCTGTGGCTTTTAAACCCCAAAACACGCTGTGCCAAAAATTGGTCCACCCCAAGGATCGGGTCCCCCGACACAAACAGAGTAACAGGAGGAGGAGGTAAGTGAGGAGGAGGAGGTAAGTGATGGACAAGGTAAGCGACTCATGTTGTAACTGACGTCAGACGCCGGAGATTTTGGCGGAAAATTAAAGCGAATGGTAGTTTAGATTTGAACAAATTCCTTTAAGCTTCAGTATTACCAAATACACTTATCAATTGTCTTATAACTAACAACATTTGTCTAAATAATCTCCAACACCCTGGACAACAACGGGGAGAGTTTAGAGGCTCTCCAAGATTACATTGATCAGTGCTTCCAGGATCTTGTGATGAAGAAGGCCCAGAGTGCAGCTTCCCCGGCCAAATCGGAGACGCCGTCGCTGAAAAGACTTCGCCCGGCAGATTCCCCCGGCACAACATCTCCAGCCGGCAAAGATATTGCCGACATACTGGAGTCAATCGACAAGCGATTGTCCAGTTTTGACGCAAGGCTGTCCTTGGTGGAGATTCTTCACCGGGAATTTAAATCCTTGCGGTCCCCCCCCCCCTTTTTCCCCCTCTTGTTTTTATGCTGCTCACCCTTGTCCTTGGTTTCTTTCTTTCTTTTCTTCTTTTCTTTCACTGCTTCAATCACCTGCTTCCACACTCATCCACAAACAACATCCTTTATTTTGACACATACGCACAGCACGATCACGCACAGCCATGCGCTCAACGGCAGCACATTTACATCAGTCAGACAGCGCACACAGACCTACAGGATACACACACTTAAGCCAAGCATACTCATATTAGTAAATATGCAAACACATAGTCAGACTCAGGGAGCATCTCGCCACACATTTTTTCTCTCTCTCCCTCTCTTTAGTTATGAACAAGTGATGTACTCTCTCCACCTGTCTAAGCGACACACACAGCGCACACCCCTAGTTATACACAGACATCTATGGGTGCACTAAGGTTTGTTACATGGAATATACATGGAGCTGGCTCCAGAGAAAAGAGGTTAAAAATATTTAACCAACTCAAAAAACTACAGGCAGATGTTGTCCTTTTACAAGAGACCCACAGACCTCTTAGAGGTTCAAATGAACTTAAAACACCTGAGTTTCCTAATGTGTTCTCAGCTTGTTATAATTCTAGACAAAGGGGAGTAGCAATTTTAATACATAAAAATATTAATTTCACAGTACTCGATACAGTTATAGATCCAGAGGGCAGATTCTTAATCATTAAACTATCTATACTTGATAAAAAGCTATGTATTGTAAGTGTATATGGTCCAAATGTTGATGACCCCTCATTCTTTCACGGTTTTTCCAGTGCACTCTCTGAACACTTAGATGGCACACTTGTTCTTGGAGGCGACCTCAACCTTGGACTAAATGAAGAAATGGATAGGCTCAATACAGCAGGAACTCAGCGTAATTGGCAGTCCACAAATATAATCAAACAGTATATGAGCGACTTTGGTCTTTGCGATGCATGGCGCTCCCTTCACCCCAACAGTAAGGAATATACTTTTTTCTCACATGTTCATCACTCCTACTCTCGTCTGGATTATTTTTTGGTCAGCAGCTCACTGCTGAGTGACATTTCAGACACTGAGATTCACCCTATAGCTGTCAGCGATCATGCTCCTGTATCTTTAACACTAATGCACAAGAATAATACTACGCCAAGTAAAAACTGGAGATTTAATACATCACTGCTTAAAGATGAAGACTTTATTAAATATTTTAAAAAAGAGTGGACTTCATATTTAGACTTAGACTCCCGGAACATCAGCTTCTGTTCTATGGGAAGCAGGGAAAGCTGTGATGAGAGGTAAAATAATTTCTTTCTCATCACATAAAAAGAAAGAAGAAAACAAAAATATTCAGGAATTAGAAAAAACCATCAAATCACTAGAAGAAGCCTACGCGTCCCACCAAGATCAGGAAACATTGAACAAAACTAGAATTAAATGAGATAATTGATAAAAAAACAAAATTCTTAGTACAAAGACTACGCTTACAAAATTATGAACATGGTAATAAATCTGGTCAATTTCTAGCAAACCAGCTAAAAATAAATAAAGAAAAAACAACTATATGTGCTGTTCAAGATTCATCTGGGAACACAATATAGGAACCGAAACAAATAAACAACATTTTCAGGGTTTTCTATAAAATGTTGTATTCACCACAAATAAACCCATCTAAAAAGGAAATTGATCAGTTTTTAGACAACATAACTCTTCCAAAATTATTAGACACTCAAGCAATGGCACTGGATTCGCTGCTGACATCAGGTGAACTCCAGGAATCCCTGATAAGTATGCCCAATAATAAGGCTCCAGGTCCAGATGGCTTTCCTGCAGAATTCTACAAAGAATTCTGGACGATTCTAGCACCAGTTTTTTACAGAACGCTGTTGGAAATCAAAGAAAATGGCAGACTTCCATCAAATATGAATTCTGCAAACATTAATCTCCTGCTAAAACCAGGCAAAGACCCTGTATATCCCTCAAGCTATCGTCCAATATCCCTTATAAATGTAGACCTTAAAATAATCTGCAAAGCTCTCTCAAAGAGACTAGAGAAAAAAACCCCCCTCTTAATTCATCCTGACCAAACTGGTTTCATAAAAGGTAGGCACTCATCAACAAATACACGTAGATTACTTAATTTGATAGACTACTCATACAGTAAAAACCTTGAAACTACAATATTTTCTTTAGATGCAGAAAAAGCATTTGACAGAGTTAACTGGAAATTTCTATTTGCAACTTTACACAAATTTGGTTTTGGATCCTCTTTCATTAACTGGTTAAAAATATTATATAATTCCCCAACAGCTTGTGTCAGAACAAATGACCAGACATCCTCCAGCTTCTGTCTCCTGAGGGGCACCAGACAGGGATGCCCACTTTCCCCTTCACTGTTTGCAATTTTTATTGAACCACTAGCAGCACCAATATCTCTGGGGTGATTGAATTGATAAACTCTTTTGCAAGAATATCAGATTACTCAATCAACTGGTCAAAATCTACAGTCCTTCTGATTAATTGCTCCTTCCATAATTTTTCCTCTACCCCACTGCAATCAGGAAATATAAAATATTTAGGTATTAATGTTTCTCCCAAGCTTGCAGATCTAATTAAATTTAAACCATATCCCACTTTTAAAGAAAGTAGAAGGTGATCTGGCTAGGTGGAAATGTCTACCCATATCACTCATGGGGAGGGTTGCCGCTATAAAAATGATGGTCTTACCAAAAATAAATTATTTATTCTCAATGATCCCAACTAAACCGCCACAAGATTGGTTCAGATCTCTAGATTCATATATGTCCAAATTCCTTTGGAAAAATAAACCCCCACGTATAGGCTTAAAAACACTACAAAAGACCAAGGATAAAGGAGGATTAGAACTACCTAACTTTCAGCACTACTTCTTAGCCAACAGGCTTCAGTTTATCTCAGGATGGCTAAAACATACCTTCTTAGATGAACCTTGGCTAGATGTAGAACAAGCACTTTGCAATAATCTAGAGATTTCAGATCTACCATTTATCAGCTCAAACATCCAACGACATGAATGCGTCAAAAGCGTCAACATCAGCTCTTCTCTGACAGCATGGTGGGAGTTTCTAAAATTGACGGAGTCTTCATTAATCCCATGCAAATGTACACCTATCTGGAACAACCCTGACATATTACAAAACAATAATATGATAAACTTTTCAGATTGGAGTGGTAAAGGAATCAAATATTTAGAACATATATTAGAGGGAACAGAATTTATTCCATTTGACAGACTAGTTACACAATATGGGATCAACAAGAAAAGATTTTTAGAATATCAACAAATTAAATCCATAGTAAAAAAAGAGATTGAAACCGGGTCAAGTTGAACTACAAACACCACCAAGTGTGGTTCAATTTCTTACTCTTAAAACCCCTAAATTACTATCCAAAATATACAGAATGCTTTCTAAAACAGATGAATCAATATCACTTCCTATTGCAAAATGGGAAGCGGATTTATCAGTTAACTTAGACCAAAACATCTGGTCTCAGATTTGCTTAAAAACCTTTCATCTAATTAGAAATCCCAGTCTTCAATTAATTCAATACAAAATACTACATAGAGTGCACTATACAGGTCATCGGATGTTCAAGATGGGCTTTACGTCTACCAACAACTGCTCACACTGCCAAACCAATTCACCGGACAATTATATCCACGCTCTTTGGTTCTGTCCACCAGTTCAGATGTTTTGGCGTGAGATATGTGAAGACTTATCGAAGTGTCTGAAATGTAACATTCCAACTTCCCCTTTAGTGTGTTTGTTGGGCAGCTTAGATAATGTCACTTCAGAAAAGAATATAGCCCATATGGTTTTCACTGCCCTATGCATAGCCAAGAAAACAGTCCTCATGAACTGGAAAAATAAAAAATAATCTTAATTCTAACCAATATAGAAATTATCTATTAGATTACATTAGTCTTGATACAGCTTCTGCCACCACATCAGATCAATTGCTCTGGGCTCCTTTGATCAGCTCCATCACCTAGTGGGGGTGGGGGGGTCATAGTTTGGTCCCACCTTCGCTGTTGTGATTGGTGTGGGGGTAGGGACAGGCTTAGGGCGTCGGGGGGTTCCCCAGGAGCATCTTCCTTGGAGGGCTCAACCCGGGGTAGTGGTCATGGCCTATTAAGGGCTCTGTTGGCTCTTAGGTGACGGTTTCCTCGTGGCTGCGTGCAGCGGGGCTAGGGGAGGGTCTGTGCTGACGGACGTGGGTTACTGACCTGGTAGCCTGGCTGCCCCTGGGTGGGTCCGGGACGGGCGTAGGGTTTTGGGGGCGCTCCGTCTCTGGGCTGGGGCCCTGGCTGGGCCTCGGGGGTTTGGGTCCTGGTTGGTGTGTTGCTGGGGTTGTGGGCGGGTGGGTGTATGGGGGCCCAGCCCTGGCGCAGGGTGCCGCCAGTGCATCGAGTTACATCTTGCAGGAGCTCTCCTCTTTTCAGGAACTCAGTCTGCAGGAGGGGGAGATGAAGATCTCAGCCTGGGCCTCTATTGTCTGGTGTAGTCTGGAAGATGAGTGGATGATGGGGTGGGTGCAGTTTTCTCTGTGGTGGGGTCGGGTGGGCTGTCCCAGGCTCTGTGGGGCCGGGCGGCGCTGTTGCACTAGGCCCCGGTCCGGATGGGCCTGGGCCCCCTTTCCCTGGCAGGTTGCAGAGTATGGGGGTGCCTACTGGGGTCAGCGGGGGAGCTGGCCCCAGGGAGGGGTCACTTGCCCCTCCCTTACTTCCCTCCCCATCTCCAGCTGCCTCCCTCTTCCCGCTCCACCACAATCACCCACACATGCAGGGCCTTGGGGTAAAGGTGTGTCACCAGGGTGCAGGGGAGGCATCCCCCCCTCTGTCCCCTTCTGGCTGCCTGTGCCTCAATTTTATCCCACAACTTAGACATTCACATTACTCACACTCTCATAACACATACATATAGGATCTTGGGGGTGGGCATGCTACACGGACTCCAAAAGACCATCAGGGTGTACACCTCACCCCTGGCGTCGTTGCCCACCTCTCAATTTTAAATACATGTAGACATTGAGGGTTAGCAGGAGGGGCTATGCGCTTACCTGCTGCTCTTTGGCAGGTAGCTCCATGCCCTCCTGGGTTTTAAATGCACCTTAGAACACACATGCATCAACACTACATATGAGCGGGTGGAGGGAGGTTTGGAGTCTTCTCACACCCCCGTTCTTTGCGGCCTGCTGGAGCGGGGGGGCTAGGAAGAGGAGTTGGCCGTCCGACTGGGGTCTGGAATGTGGGGCCTCCCTGCTGCTGCGGAGTCGGGGCGATCTGCTTCTCCCCACCGCAGGGAAAAGGGTAACACCACCTGGGTCTGGGCACAGTTTCCCCCTCCAGGGGCAAGGGTACCCAGACCCGGGGCTTAGAGTACGCTTGGGGAGTGTGATTGTGTGTACAGTGTCTCTCTATGTCTGTCTCCACGTTGGGTGAGTGTTGAGTAATTGCATATGAGAGCATGAGGGTGGGAATGGATGTTTGTATCTGTGTGTGCCTGTATGTCTGTGTCTATATGTCAGGTTGCGTATCGGACGCCACCTCTCTGGGGACATCTCAGGCCCTCCAAGGTATGGAGGCCTATCTCCCCCCACCACTTCCCCTGCCAGTGGCAGACGCCCTCAGACATCGGTGCATTTGTGGTTCTTTGTGTACGGGGGATGGGCGTACACCGGCTCACTCCTTGGTGGCTGCTTATCGGGGCCTGGAGCCTGGGGCTCGCTCGGGCCACTTCGGGGGTGGGGTGCCCTCGGCCTCTCGGCCTGGGGCTCGGTCACTCAGGCACAGCTGGCTGCCGGCGGATCTCACGGGCACGTCACTGCAACCCCCCCTGGCTTCTGCTCCGCGGCTGCTGAGTGACCCCTCATCTGGGACTCTCCTCAGCTCTTCTGGGACAGTGGCGCGGCTGCCCCTCTGTTGGTCTTCCTTGGTCTCTTGTGTTCTGGGGGCCTCTGGATGTCTGGAGTTTTGATCTCCTCCATACCTGCTTCATGCCCTGGAGGACGGGGCTGTGGCTCCCCACACCCTCTAGCAGATCATTACATGAAGGAACCTTTTAAAACCAAGCGCGTTCATGCTCACAGGTGTACACACGGGTGCTCACACACACAAACTACACCCTTTTTGGCTCCAACTTCAAAGCACACTGTGCGCTGTCGATCTTACGTGCTGCACAATAATGTTTAATGTTAAGTATTTAGTGTTATATTCCCATATATCATCGTGATGTTGTTTATTCTATTGCTCTCGTTTTCTTCTGCTTGTTTTCTTTTTTCTTTCTCAACAGGTGATCCAGGTGATTGATATATGTATTTTTTGTCTGCTTATTTTGTTGGTTTTTGTTTTTTGCCCTTTATCCCCGTCCCTCTTCTCCGCTGTTTCCCCCCCCCCCCTCTTTCTTTCTCCCTTTTCTTTTCCTCATTCAAGTCTGTCCCGTATCTAGCAAGTGAAAATAAAAAATAAAATAAACAATAAAAGGTGAATCAAATAGACCATTACGGCAAGGCTGGGATGGTCCATTTGGTAAAGTAAATCAGTTGGGCATCTTTCTTCGCCTTTAGACAATAATTCTGATGGCAAAAGAACCAAACGGGACAGGCAAAAAAAAAAAACAAGAAAAAAAAAACAAAAAAACCCCAAACAAACAGAGTAACATAGTGTACGCTGTTAAGTGCCAGGAGGATTGCCAGGATTTATACATCGGGGAAACCAAACAACCTCTGGCGAAGCGGATGGCACAACAGAAAAGAGCTACCTCGTCAGGCCAGGACTCTGCAGTCTATTCACACCTACAGGCCAGTGGACACTCTTTCAAGGATGAGGCTATACACATCCTGGACAGGGAGGAACGCTGGTTTGAGCACGGAGTCAAGGAGGCCATTTACTTGAAAAGGGAAAGACCATCTCTGAATCGAGGAGGGGGCCTAAGGGTACATCTTTTGCCATCTTACAATGCTGTGATTGCAGCCATTCCCCAACTCTCTGTGAATGGTACTCATGGCCATTGATCAGTGGCTTTGATCAGTGGGTTTTGGTCAGTAGTTGTTGATCAATGGCCATGAGAATTTGCATAATTAAGATTAAGGAACTGACCTCCCAGCCCATTGTTCCTTCAGTGGGCTGGTTTCAGTCATTATGCAAATGTA